>NW_010185163.1:5070-5364 GCF_000695765.1 Mesitornis unicolor | reverse complement strand
AGGGGCGCGGTGGGTCCAGGGGGGGGTGGAAAAAATGGAGACGGTGGAGGGGGGGGCGGGGAAAGGTGTTTGAAAAGCCTGTTCACTCAGCTGCATTTTAATTTCCTTTTCAATCTTGTCCCAATTAATTTTGCAGAATTAATCTCACAGAAGCAAACTCGGCAGCATCAAGGCTGCCGTTTTAGCGGCGCGGCCGCTCTGTCTGAACATGAAATAGGAGCCAATATAAAAATCCATCTGGTGTGTTTGAAACGCACGCCGGCTGCTGCTCGGGGCCTGTCTGAAATTTCGAGC
>NW_010185163.1:638-5041 GCF_000695765.1 Mesitornis unicolor | reverse complement strand
GGCCATCAGTGCCCAGGGGGGACTTGGCAGGGGATGCTGTGATGGAGGGGATGCTTGGTCCAGCCCAGGCCAAGGGCAGCGTTGTCACCCACCACATCCCTCCAGAGTGGTCCCTTTGGTGCTGTCCCCGCATCCCCAACCCCTCTCCTGGGCACCTGTACCAGTGTCAAAAGGGTTTAACTGGGAGCCCAGGGACTGCCACTGTCGAGGGCTTTTCTTGTCGTCCCCTCAGAGGCTTCTTGTTGCACCCCAGTGCCACCAGTGCTTCATCAGGCCCCGGTACCACAGGGATAATGGGGTCATGGCCAGAGCCAGTCGAGATGCAGACCCCATACCCCACCTCATCATGCCACTGAGACCCCAAACCACCGCTAACCCCTTGGTGCAGCCCAGCTGGGCTAAAACACAGAGGAATTAATGTGGGGATGGGGAAGCCATAACCTCAGCAAAACCCCGGCATCGCGGCCTTTTCCCCAGCACCGGTCCCTTGTCCCCTGGCTGAGTGATTTGTGCGTTATGATAATTATTTGAATGCAGCGAGACTTCCTATTTTAAGTGGGCTTAGTTGGATGTGACAAGCAGGCCATAAAACCGGATAAGTTAATTCTCTCAATTGCTTGCAATGAAAGCGGGGGGGGGGAAGGGGGGTGGAATATTCCCATAGCCCGGACCCCGAGAGAAAGGCAGGTGGTGACATCTAGTGGCATTGGATCTGGGGCCATCTCGCTGGTGGGGAGAGGCCATGGGGGTGGCCACGGCCCCCCCCTTGATGGGCTGAACGTGGTGGGTGATGAAGCATTCGTGTAACGAGCTCGGTCGGGGCTCAGCGCGCAGCTGCGTCCCGGGGTGGTGGGCTCAGCCCCCTGGGGGGCTCTCAGGGATGGGCCCCCGGGGCTCGGCGGCGTTCGGCTCCCATTAATAACTCCTCTGGGAGGCTTCCGAGTTGGGAGGGATGGGGATGGGACGGCGGGGTCAGCT
Organism: Mesitornis unicolor; assembly: GCF_000695765.1. Taxonomy (NCBI): domain Eukaryota; kingdom Metazoa; phylum Chordata; class Aves; order Mesitornithiformes; family Mesitornithidae; genus Mesitornis; species Mesitornis unicolor. The sequence goes on along the minus strand of NW_010185163.1, from coordinate 4,063 downwards.
GGAAGGCAACGGTCACCCACCGGTCAAATTCAAGCAAGGGCCATCCTTCCCTCGCCGGCTCCCTCACCCCCCCGGCGGGAACCAATCGTCCAGAACAAGCCCCTGGCAGCCTCATTCCTCCCAGGTAATTTTTATAAATGAGGGGACACCCAGCTCAGGAGAGGACAAAAGGGTGGCGGAGCAACAGAGAGGCAGCACCGACGATGCCCAGCACCCGCACGTCCCCATTGCTGCACCCCACATTTTGCCCTATCCTTGGGGTCTTGTCCGCACCTCCGTGCTGCTTCATCCCAAATTTTGAATTATCTGTGGGTGCTCACCCGCGTGTCCCCATTGCTGCGTCCCAAATTTTGCCCCATCTGTGGGGGCTCACTCACACATCCCCATTGCTGCATCCCAAGTCTTGCCCTATCCATGGGTGCTTGCCCTCATGTCCCCAGTGCTGCACCCCAAATTTTGCCCCATCCACAGGGACTCACCCACATGTTCCTGATGCTGCACCTCAAATTTTGCCCCATCCATGGGTGCTCACCTGCATGTCCCCATTGCTGCATCTCAAATTTTGCCCCATTCACAGGGAGTCCCTGCACATCCCTGATGCTGCACCCCCAATTGTGGCAGATCCACAAGTGCTCACCTGCATGTCCCTGATGCTGCACCCCAAATTTTGCCCTATCCATGAGTGCTCACCTGCACATCCCTGATGCTGCATCCCAAATTTTGCCCCAACCCCACTGCTTTCACCCCACGCCATGCCAGCTCCGAGCCGTCCTGCCATCACAGTGGGTGACCCGTGGCCACGACAGGGACACTTGGTGGCCCCTTCTCTGTGGCCACGGGTCCCCAGCGCCAGCCCCCGCTGTACTGGGGAGCTGCTGAGACATCGTCCCCCAGCCCATGAACTTCCCCTGGGCTGGCACATGGTTCTGCTGGGGGGATTCAGGGTTCAAGGGGTACCCTGACCATTTATTTTGTGCTGAAATTTATAATAAACGCTGTTAAAGACTTGGGCTTTGACAGAGGTAATAATAAATTCACTGTTAAAGACAGTAGCTTAATTCCTTATACCCTCCAATACTGCACAGAATAAACTATATTCATCACCGAGTAATTTTTTACCACATAAATCTTTAAAACTAACCGTTGTAGGCTGTTGAGGCTGAAATATTGTGAATTTATTAGATATGCCCATGTAGTATTGGATTCAGAGGTTTCCATTCGAATATATTACGGGGGAAATTTGTGTCTTTAAGTGTGACAATCCTTCCATTTTCCAAAGGCAGCGTTAGAACCAGCAGCTCCTCCAGAGTCAGCTTTGCCTTTATTAGACAGAGATTTAGTAACGAGCCCCTCGCTAATCTGCCGGGGAGCTGGGGACGGGGGGGAACATTTGCTGCGATGCCCTGGTTCAAATGGGTGGCAAAAAAAAAAAAAGCAGCAAAATAAAATAGAAAAAAAACAAACGCTTTTTGTTTCCAGCGTTAACAAATGCCCGACGATTTCCCGGCTTATTTGTAAATGGAAGTGGAAATTTCACTCGGGGTCGCGACGACGGGAAATATTAAAGCGGAGCCTCGTTGTTAAACCCATCCCTCCCCGGCCATAACTTTGGGCGGCTGCCGTCGTTTTATGGATCTACATCTTAGATACGTGGATATCTGCGCGTGTGCGGTAGATGGATGCGAGCCGGTTTTATTTGGGGGCAAATCATTATTTATTAATCGGCAATAAGAGGAGAATCGAGGGCGAAACCCCAACCGCACACAGGAAGATCAGGAAGGTTTTCAATCCAGCATTTATTTGCCAGAAGGTGATGGGCAACACCTCTGCCACCCCCAAAACTTGTGGTTTTTATTTATCCAAGCCTGTTGAGCAGCCGCGTTTCGTGCAGGCATCCTTGTTTCCTTTGCTAATGCGAAATACCAGCAGACAGCCGAAATCTTTGTTCGTTAGAGAGAGACGGAGATAATTATAAAACCATCTCCCGGTTCATGAGGCGCGGGTAACATTTAAACCAATTGATGTGGTAACATTTAAAGCAGTTATATTGCTAAATGTCACGTACGGTCTAGTTTCATTAGAGACGAGTTTATAGATGGATGGGATTGAAATTCCCAGGCCTGGGCATAAAATAAGAAGTTTGCCTTTGCCATAACTCAGCCTCGGCGGGCGCTGCCGTATCCTTCCCATGGACCCAATTCCCAAAGGTCTAAAACTTCCAGCACTTCGTCCTCTCTGAAGCCGCCACAAATTGAGTTAAAAAAGATGAGAATTATGGAAAACGCAGAAATCCCACGACTGGGGACAAGGGGTGTTCAGAGGAGCCCGGTTTGGAGGATAATGCTATCACACACGATTAATATTCAGCGTCCCCATTAATGCTCCCCTCCACCCGAGGATGCTCGAAGCCACCGGTGTTTCGCGCTCGCTTCTGCACCGTTTCGCCTTTTCTCCTTTTTTTTTTTTTAACTCTTTTCCAAGCTGCTCCATCTGTAAATGAACAAACATCTTGATTTTATAGCCTTTTGCTTTGTAACACGGAGGGGCGAAGGGGAGGGAGGGGGGGAAGTAGTGGAATGCCTAAGTAAGACTTTAATTCCAAATTCATTTACGCTATAGCGATGAAGTTGTCACAAACCATAATGCAGTATTTAATTAAAATAACAGAAGTGTATCTAGATATGTCCTGGGGTAGCTATCACCAAATTATAGCCTGCGCTACCCGGATTGTATTTATGGAACGGCGGCGGCTGAGGTACAGCGGAGCGGATGCAAAAGAGGAAACGTTTCAAGCATCGTTCCCACCAAGGCTGCGTTTGCTGCGGTTCCCCGCTGATTTGGGACCCTCAGCACGATTTCAGCTGCAGGGAGGTCCTGGGGGTCCTGGCTCTGGCTCCTGGTCCTCACCTGGGGTGTCTGCAGGTGCCAGTGGTTACAGAAAGGGGCTGGGACCAGGGTCTTGGGGAGAGAGGGGGGTACCCAGCTTGGGTGCCTCTTCCAGCCCAGAGCTCCCTCACAGCAATCCCAAGGGAAAGCCAGGTGCTTTAGGGTCAGCAATTAATTAATTGTGTAAATCCTAACGAAGGAACGAAGCCCTCGCTTTGTGCTGGGGTTGGGCTTTGCATTTTGTGGAGCAGGGGCAACGAAAACGGGCGGTTTTGCAAGTTCATGGTGAAGTCACAGAGCCGTGGCCTTCACCGCGTCCCCTCCACCAGTCCCCATCCCTCCTCCTGGCACAGCATCCCCTCCATGTCCCCCACGTCCCCTTGTCACCCCCCCCCCGGTCCTGTAAGCACAGCCAAAGAATTATGAATGAAGGGGAATTAATTGTGGTGACCTTTGCAGGGAGGTGGCCCTGGGGTCACTGTATAAAGATATTTTGATAATCCCCATCACGTAACCGGCACTGGCTGCACCCCCCCGGC
>NW_010185163.1:270-575 GCF_000695765.1 Mesitornis unicolor | reverse complement strand
TTCACAGGTCACAGGCAGAGTTTAACTCAGATGGCTGCTAATTTTCATCAGGCGTGAGCGTTCAGGACTTTAAAGGCGAAAATAATTGGCTGCAGAACAAATTTAGGAAATGGAGTGTGCGATAAAGCAAATAAAAATCTCTCCTGGTTTTTTTTTTTCTTCCCCCCATTTCTCCGGGAAAAAGGAGGGGGAGAGGGCAGGGAGAGGTGGGCAGGGAACAGGGCCTGCGCTTATTTTACCTCCCTTGCAACTTCGCCATTAAAGTTGCACCTACAGCTAGGAAGTTTGTCCGTGAAAAATGGTCA
>NW_010185163.1:0-203 GCF_000695765.1 Mesitornis unicolor | reverse complement strand
AAAATATCTAGAAATGGTGCATTCTAATGCCAGCCATAATGAGCTCTCTAAATGTGAGTGCCCCTGACACACAGAGAGCATAAACAGCCAGCAAACACCTCATTAGTGCTCGCGTTCATTTATTCTGCCGCCCTGCCCGTGACCCCGGGAGGGTCGGGAGGCGCAGGTGGATCCGGCTGCGCGGCCCCCGGGGATGCGGGGAG
>NW_010185162.1:0-2948 GCF_000695765.1 Mesitornis unicolor | reverse complement strand
CTGAGCCTGCAGCGACACCGTGTGCTGCTCCCCGTCATTACTCCTTTTGTCGGACCCGTGCTGCTCATCTCCTCTGCTGCGTTTTCCTTCCCTTCTCCTCTTTGTTTTTCGTCTTTCTTTTTAATTATTGCTTACCTTTTGCCTACAAACGTTACTTCATTTCCTTCTTAGTTTCCATCTTCCTCTTTCTTACTTTTAATTTATCCTCTTCTCTTTTTAGATTATTTTCCTTCTTTCCTCTTTATTCTTCCTTTCTCTTTCCTACTTTTTAATCTTCTTTCTGGTTTCCTTTATGCTTTCTTCTCTCTCTACTTTTTTCTCTTTTCTCCTCTTCTCTATTCTGTTCTTTCTCCTTTTCTTTCTTTGTCTCTCGTACGCGATTCTTTACTCCCCTTTCCCTTCTCTTTCGATCCCTGCCTCTACTGTCTCTCCGCCGGCAGCTCCGCAGTTGCCTCCGGCGCCGTTGCGGAAACAGTGAAAGGCGGAGTCGTCAGCGATAATTACGGGACATCAGCTCCGGAGCCCGGTACTCTGACCAAGTTGAAAGCTGTTAGGAATCAGCTCCGTTCAGCGAATAAAGATAACCTCGGTGTGTGCTGGTATCTATCGTCTCTCCCTTCCTTTCTCTCTTTTTCTTTATTCCTTGTTTGCTTTCAACTTGCACTGAGGCCTTCCTTTCTTTTTCCTTTCCTTCTTTTTTCCTTCTGCTATTCTCTTTTTCTCTTCCTTTTCCCCTTCTCTCTCTCATTGTTCTCTTTCTTTACGTCTTCTCGTTCTTATCCTATCCTTGACTGCCTCCCTCTTTTGTTTCCGTCATTTTTTCCAAATAAGCCAAAGAACAGCTCTGCTACATCAGAACAGAATCCACCACCCTCTGAAACAGAAACCCAAGCCCAGAGTACTTGTACATCTAATAAGCCAGGCTCGAAACAGACTAAACAACGCAGGGGAGTCTTTCATTTGGAAACTCAAAAACATCACAGCCCAGAAGGACAATCTTCCATGAAGGTTGAAAAAGTACAAGGCAACCACAGCTCCTGAGCACTCTTCATATCCCCTGAAGAAGAATTATTCTTTCTGCCTCATTTTCTACCTGCACACTGAATCGCAAGCTCCAGCTCTTGCTTCTCCTTTCAGGCAGGCATGCACTGCCAGAATAACACAGCAAGAACCTTGCTACCCAGGGGCAGTACACTCCACAGAATACTTCTCACTCATTACCATGATCCACCCATCACGGAGCCAAACAAAAGCCACCAGTGGAATACCACATAATTTTTCCTCAGAATATCATTTGGACGCCCAACACATCTACATAAAAAAAAACAAAAACAAAAACAAAAACAAACCAAAAAACATTAAGGTCCCTCATCCATCTGTCCTTGCTTCCATGTGCTCATCCTGTGCTTGGAAGCAGCAGGAAAGGAACAAGAGCAGGCAGTGCAGCTCCAATCCTACAGGCATTTCAATCAAGGCAACATACAGTTGATCCAACATGAAGATACCGTAACTGAACAGGAACAAAAGAACTTTTGTCTTTCATCCTCTGTAATGAGTGACAAAAGCAGACATTCTCCAATTCTTCCCCAAAGACGCATACCATGTTTTATCCAGCATCTCCATTTCCCTCAGACAAGACTATTCCTCATTGTTAAGTCACCCTCGCAGTGATGCATGCCCAGGCCTTACTCTGTGCCAGTCACAGAATCGCTGCCACAGTACCCAGGTACTGCACCAGCTCAACATCATGGTCAAGCTCTAAATCCTGCTGTGTGTGATCCAGGCTATTGTACATCCTCACCATCCTTCATAACCGGAACAAAGAACATATGGAAGGCTACAGAGTCACACAGTATCTGGCAGACTCATCCAAGATGTTTGAACCAGGAATATTTTGTGCCTTCTCAGCAATCTCACATAGAAACCCCACAGAGCTGCACATTAGAGTTCTTAAAGATTCTGTGACTAGAGCTGTGACAGCTCTGATCCCACTCCACATGGATTTTATTCAAGACAAACCACACCAAATGCTGAAGCACAAGCACACTCATTATGTCAACTGGCTTGGAGAATTTGTACCACAGAAAACCAGAGCTGGGCTGCTGTGCAGGGTGTGACGTGTATGTGCACTTATCAGAATGAGCCATGTGTGATAACAGGACACACCTTCTCTACTGATGCCACCTCTGCAAGTGCACGAATAGGGGAAGTTAGGAGTACAAAGATTACACCCACCTCATCACTTGTTCATACACATCCTGCCTGAGGAGGAGCAAGGAACCTTCATGCCAACATCAATGGCTGTGGAAGTTACTGTGGATGCCCACCACTACACAGGGACACTAAGTTCAAGCATTACCCTCCCACAGCACCTTTCCCAAAACAAGCAGACAACATTCAGTAGTGTGCATCTCATCTCAACTTACCAACACATTGCCTACGTCAATCAGATGACAGCAATACAAATGACTGTCTCTGGAGTGAGTTATTCATAACCTCAAAGGACATTGTAGGCATTTCAATATTGCACACTACCTCATGATCAGGAAGACCTCTGACTCCTGACCCTTAGAGCCTAGGACTGGATCCTGGTCAAGAAGACTCTCTATTCATCTGGCTTCATGCTTTCCTCTAGGCATCCTCCATTCCGCACTCTCCACCAGCCATTCTCAAGACAAGCACATAATCTTCCATTAAAGTCTTCTTTTGAGATGGCCCATGGTTTTCCCAATGATTTCCAGTTCCCTTAGACAAACCTTCCCACTGCTTAAGGTCACCCTTCACCTCAGGAAAGGCCCAGGCCCTACTCACTGCCACGTCCACAATCACCACCATGAACGTGGCGCAGTTAGCTTTTGCACATCAGTCTGATTCCAGCTTCAGCAAACCCTTCCCAGCAACGACAGCACTATAAAAATACCACACAGATGGAATGTATATGCATATAT
>NW_010185161.1:2500-30626 GCF_000695765.1 Mesitornis unicolor | reverse complement strand
AGGAGTATGGAGGCTGGAAAGGTACGGGATGGAGGGGTACACGGTGGAGGAACATGGGGGGCTGGGGGGATGCAGGATGTAGGGGTACAGGGGGCTGGAGGGGTGCAGGATGGAGGGATACAGGGGCTGGAAGGCTCCGAGGCCTCGGTGCTATGTCTGGTGCTGAAACCGGTACCGAAAACCTTTGGTGACCCTCTCCTTGCACGCCCAAGATGCCTGCAAAGGGCATCCGATACCCGGGTGTCTGCAGGCATGAAGTGCCCCGCAACGAAGGGCGGAAAGAAATGGGGTCAGACCTTCCTAAATAAGAATTGTTTACATACCACTGGTATCCAAACACTCGGAAATGGGGAGTAACTTAACGGTGTGTGTATATAATACCGTGAGAGAGACACTGATTCAAACACGAGTAAAGCAAACCCTTGAGGCTAACTGGTCTCGGAGCCAATGTATGCAGAACGCTGTACAGCAAATATGGAGCGTGACCTGTGCCTCTCTGCAGCTCACATGTTGTATAACTGCTATCGGAAGTCAATCTGGCTAAAATCTGTGTCGGCTCAAAACTATTCTTTGTCAAAGGCTTGAATTTTGTTGTTGTCGTTGGAAAGCTGTTCTAATTAAATAGCTCGGTGATGCCTCTTGCAGCCTCTGGGAGCTAAAAGCATTTTTACCACATTAAATAGCATAGCTCTCCAAAGTCAAAAATGTCTGGTGTGATATTGCTAAATAAATGGGAACAACAGTGGTGGTTGTCTGAATTATAGACGTGCCGTTTGAGCACAAACAAGTCCCTGCTACTGTTTTCTCTGTAAACCGCTTTTTGCCAAGAATCTCAAACTCTGCTTCATTTCTTTGAATCCTGGCCCAAAAGTTTCCAGCTCAAGAATGAATTCGCAAGACTGTAACTTGCTTGAAACTTGCATAAAGGAAAATCGATTGTGGGCTCTTATTTACCAAAGCAAATACTTCTGGGCTCTGAGGAGAAGGGATTAAGGTAATGCCTCTGTGGCAGCGAATGGAAACGCTGTATCTGTCTCGCTGCAACTCTTTCTGCATTTGTATCTTACATACTTTTAATGTGAACTTGGTGTGCCTGCATGGGTTTTCATACAAGAACATAAAATATTGCCTAGCCTGGGAGAAAATGGAATTTAATCTTTCTTCTGTGGTATGGGTACTTTAACATTTGGTGTACTTGCGTCAATGCTCTGTCACTTTTATTTAAAAAAATAGAAAGGGAGGGGAAAAAAAGAGTTCGTGAAGGTGCTTGGCTTTCATTTGGGCACCAAAATGAAATGGCTGGGCTCCAACATGACTTCAGTGCCCAGCTCCATCAGGAGAAAATCTGCTTGCTTGGTGCAGGGAGCTGGGGTGAGTTTGTGGGGATCTGCAAGCCCAGCAGATCTCTGCCTTAGGAGTAATTTGCCTTTCTGCCTGGAGCCACGGCTCGGGCATCTCATTGCCATTCAATGCAGGGCAGAGAGGTTGTGCCCACTGCCAATTTCCTCCATCCTTGGCACATTTCTCTGCTCTGATGCTGTTCCTCCAGCCTTATCATGAAAACCTCATGATTAAGGTGTTCAGAGTTGCTCTTTCTGTGGGTTTTAGGACTTTCTTGGTGTTGCTTTGTGTCACCACGCCTCAGTTTCCTGAGCATAAAGCCTGGGTGTGGGAATAGCTCATTGTTGCCAAGAAGAGGTGGTGATAAACTCATTTATTTTTACCAGCTGTTTGTATCTGCAGTGGGAAGTAATGTTGGAAAAGCCTCTGAAGGAGGTTTTTCATACACAGTAGGTCCTGCTATTCAGATTGGTGAAGCTATTTCTAAGTGTCCCGCTAGCAGTGACATCCTGGATTGTAGTGACCCTTAGGTTTGGATAATGTGTTTTCAAAGCCCCACTTTCCTTGTGCAGTCCTCCAGAACGCCTCTGTCTCCAGCACAATAAAGTTCCCTTGAAGTGCTGCTGTTGGAAATGTCCAACAAAAGCCAATGAAAGTAAGCTCGTTCATAGAAAGCTGCCTTGAAGGCAGCAAGATCAGACCAGCGGTGCTCAAGACTGCCTTTGTTTTTGTGAATGTGGTGCTTGTGAGAGAGATTGGCTTCAGCCCCTGGAGACTGAAGTTTTCTGCTGATCTGCCCTGAGAATGTGGCTCCCCACTCAGGTCTTGATCTGCAGGCATCCCATCTGACACCCAAGGCCGGTTGTCTTCCAGATGGTTATCACCAGTGTGGAAAGAAAGCTGATAAAGTTGGGTTCAGAGATGAAATACTTTGATTTGTCATCAAAGCTCAGAGCTTCTCCATGGACCATTCTGGGCAGTGCTGGGCCAGCACATGTGATGCCCGTGTGCTGGAGCAGGCGCTGGCAGTGTTAGTGAGGATTTGGGGATGTTGAGCGGGAAACAGCCTGACCATCATGTGCAAATGAAAGCCAGAAAGCACATGAAACACGTCAGGGAAATGCAGGAGCTCTGGCATAAGCTCGAAAAGCTGGAAGGAGAAGACGTGCCAGGGAAGAGACTGAAGATGCGTAGGAGAATAAATGGGTTGAGATGTGAGACTGAGACTGTAAGACAGTTCTGCTTTTGAGAAGCTTTTGCAAACTCCCAAATCTGTTGCTTTCTCTCTCTTAAGTAAAACCCATGGACCTCCCAAAATGCTGTCTCTTAACGATCTGCATTAACCCAGTGTCTGAGTTGGAGGCGCAAAGGCGGTTGCTTGGGCTCTAAACTAAGCAGACACATGCATGAGGAGAAGCAGGTGTCCTCAGCCTCAAAAGTAGGTTGAGATAAGAATTTAACACTACACCGTTTTGAAAACGCCATGGCTGATTGCTTTGTGTGCGAACTGTAACCCTGTGCACGGACAAGGGACTTGTCAATGGTGACATCCAGTGAAGAGGGCCCTGGATGTGCGCACGCAGCCATGTGTGAGCTGTGGTTGTGGGGCGACTGTCTACATACGGCCCTGAGAAGATGTCCCTTCATGTTAGTGATTGATAGCAGGCTTCTGCTGGTAGCTTTACTAGAAATTAATGCTCCTTAGAAGATCTTGCCAGAGAAAACATCACTGTATGCAGAGGAAAGCTGAGTAACATCTTCCTCACTGGAAAGGGACAAAGAGATGTCTTTTGTCACAGCGAGCTGCTAGGCTGAGGGGGTCTGGGCATTTTGGCAGCTTGGTGTGAGCATTACCTGTTTACATAGCACTGCCTCTTGTGCCCTGCTCCCGGCGCTGTGGGAGGAGAGGGACCTTTGCATGGTGCCTGTTCCTGCCATAACCACCTGGGTTGTGATAAACTTCATGCATTTCTGTTGTTTTCTGTAAGCTTGCGTTTTCTCTTACTGACTGCATGGCTTAAACCTGCTGCCCCATGTGAGGCAGTCGGTGTTACCCCTTAGTCCATGAAAGGTGGGGATGAGGAGTGGTCTGAGATCAGCTCTGGGTACTGTGGCTAAGGCAGAGCGGTTGCCAGAGTCTGATCACTGCAAGTCCTAAGCATAGGCTTACATTTTCTTTTAATCAAACTCTCAAGGCAAATGTTTCCATGGCTCAATTCCAGTGGAAACTGGGGTTTGTTTGGATTCGGCTATTCCCCCTGCACTGTTTTTTTTTCCCAGCAAGCGACACCGTTTGGAATTTTGAGGGTTAAATTTCCTTGTCTGCTTTTGTCATTCAATTATTTTACCTTTAGTCTGGAAAAACTCAAGTGATCCCCCATGCAGCGTGGAACAGAAGGGACAGATTTTTCTCCAAGCTGGTAACGTGCACCAGGAAGCAAGCCCAGCGGGTACAGCCCTTTCCCTCCCTGCCCTGGCCAGCTCTTCTGCCTATAGCGTATGCTTTTTTGGGAAGGAAGGATGGGGAAAATGGTCTTCTCCTGGATGAGACAAATTGGTGGTTGCCTCTCCAAGCCCTGCAATTCCTCCCTGGGAGGCTCGCCTGTGCTCATACAGGAAGCCAGCTCTGACTGTTTCGACCGCAGGACCGATTAGCTCAACCACAGTCCATCACAGTTAAACACTTATTTCGAAGGTATGCGCTGGGAACAAATGTTGCCTAGAAAAAGAGTCTTATTTTTTTTTCTTCCTTCCCCGCTGCGGTGCTGTTGCCATCGGTGAATCCGAAGCGTCTCCTCTTCTTGCAGCAGAGATGCAACACGTTGTACTGCGTGGGAGCTCCAGAGCTGCTCTTAACCGCTCGTAATCGCAGCGAGTGCCGAGGCAGTGGGTGGAAGGACGTGAGCTGGCAAATGCTGAAGCCGTGTGTGCCCTCTGCATTGGCAAAACAAATGAAAGCCTGAAGAATAACTCTTTCAGGAGGCCAGCACGATGTCAGGGCTCGTCGTCAGTGCTGTGGAGGCAGCTGTCAGCCAGTCTCCAGCGTTGCTGGAAGGCCAAAAGCTCCCTAAATATTATCTTCTGTAGCCAGAATGCCAGTGCTGTCACCAGCTGCGAGGAGAGACACAGCCCTGTCTCTGAGTCCCCCCGCTGTCCCCAGTCTGGTTGTTCTGAGGCACCACCGTTGAAATGAAGGGGACCAGTGGTTTGTCTGTCTGTCTGCAGGGGTGACCGTCATGCTCAGCTCCTTCTTGTTCGCCTTTGGCTTGGAGGTTGGGAGGGGAAGACATGGCACGATGCTGAATTGGCTTTTCCTGGGTTGTGCAATTTGGTGGAGGCATTTGGGAGGCTGTGGGACTGAGGACGACGTGCAGGGCGTGGGCACGCTGTTTCCACCCCGCCTGTGTGGGGTAGGGGCATGTTTATGTGATTAACTTGGGTCATTCAGAACGTGTCCTGGGCACATTTCGGACTGTGGATGGGAGAAGCTGCCCTGCTTGTTTCAGATTAGCTGTGAGCAATAGAAATAACACTGTCCTGTCCTGTGTTTGTGTTTTGATGAGGTGGGGCCTATGTGTCCGTACAGAGCCTGCTTGCTTTTCCCCTTCCCCACATCAGTGTAACTGCAGTGAGCTCTGGGTTTTACATTTGTCTTTGTGTATTATAAGGGCATCAGATGGGTAGGAGAGCCCATCTCTGCTCCCAGAGCAGCTCAAGTGAGGGGAAAAAAAGCCCTGAAGGTGCTGCTTCTCCTCAGTCCCAGCCATGTGCATCCCTTCCAGAGCCTTCTCTGGTGTAAGTGGCCCTGGTCGCCTCTGACTTGTGACATTTGGATGCAAAAGGTGGAGCCAGACTCGGAGCTGGCACCCTCCAAAATGGGGTGACTGTGAGGATTTCCAGAGGGCTGGAGGAGAATGGTGTCAATGAGAATCACAGCTTCTCAGATACGTCCCCAGTCGCCGCTGTGGGCTTGCGGGCTGACCAGGGCCTGTGGGGTCAGGGTTGTGGAGGCACCACTTTGTTTAGATGTTTGGATTCCTTTGCGAAGCCAAAAAGCCTCCATCTCCCACACACACAGGCGAAATTCCAGAGATGTCAGACAGCTCCAGAGAGGTTCCCATGGAGCACCCTGCCTCAGGGCTCCTGCCCTCTCTGGCTTGAGCAGAGAGCTGTGGAGCGGGAGAGCCCGGGCTGGGTTTCCACTGAGGGACTTGGGGCTGTTCCCATCCTCTCTTCACCTCCTGTATGAGGTGTTGAGATGAGTCTGTGCCACCGCCACATTACGTGTGCGGGGAAACATGTGGGGAATGCATCCAGAGTCCTCCACGGGCAAGGAGCGTTTCGGCTGGCTCTTGCCGTAGCAGAGGCGCAGGACTCATCGGCTGAGTTGACGTCTGCCTGCGAAGGGCTGTACGGGCACGCCTTCACTTCACCACACACTTGTGGTGTTCGCACTGGGAAATCAGACCTTCCCACAGCAGCAGCCAGGGCTACTTGCGTCGGTCGCTGGGAGAGGAGACTGATGATATGGTGTTACAAATTATATTTATTATATATTCCTGCAGTGTGCGCGGGGCAGCTCGGGGCACAGGGACAGCGCTGGGGCTCTGCTCACAGCAGGCTGCTCCAGGCCTTCGATCCTAATCCAGGTTGATCCTGGCTCTCAGCTCTGGCACAGTAAAAAGGTTGCCTGAAAAAGGGTTGCCAGAGCCCCAGGAAAGCCCTCCTTCCTCCTGCCTTCTGCAGTAGAGATGTTTCCAGCAAGTATTGGTGAATACAGGTTTAATCTGTAGTTACACACAGAATGAATAGCTCTTTCAGCTTAATGTTTTGCTAATTTATTTTTTTTTTCAGATAGAGGTTTTCTTTCTCTGTTGCCTTGAGTCTTCAGATTAAAGGTATTCTGTGCTAATGCACTCTGAGGCTTTCTGGAGGCATGTGTTAATAGGATATACAGCAGTCAGCTTATTAGCATGAGGACTCTGCTTTAGCTTTCAGAGCTGTGTGGCTGTGGTGTGTAAAACTCCTCTTCCTGGTGTCTTCCAGGCACAAGAAGACTCATCCAGAGCTGTTTGTGGAGGTGCTGTGAGGTGGTTGCTTAAGGCAAACTGGGAAAAACCATGCAGTAGTGACCAAAACTCTTGGGTTCCCATTATATCTCTGTTCCCTTGTCTAAAAATATATTGAATAATAGCATTTATTGTAATTGGGCAATAAATTCTGGAAACGTATGTGGGAATTAGCTATGTTTATTTTAAGTGGTAACTAAAACAAATAATTTCGGTGGCCGATATCCAGCGCGGCTTGTTCGGTGCGATGGGGACCCAGATCCTTTATCCCTCTTTGACATTTCTTTAAGCTGCCTCAAACCTCCTCCACACCACTCCTTAGGGCCACGCACTCAATTCCTCCCTGGGCTTTGTCCCCTGGCCATTTCTGTTGGCCAAATGTCTCCTCCTCTTCCTCGTAGGGTGGTGGGGAAGGGATGAGATCCCACTGGTCAGATCGGCTGAGCGCAAACTGGGAATGCATCTGCTGCCCTGGGTGAACTGGGGAAAGTCTCTTACCAGCTAAGGCGATCAGATCAGTCTCTTGTCAGGGTTAATTGTGAAGTTCCATTAAATTAAAAGCCTCAGCACCTTCTGAGTAAATGATTTTGAAACGAAACAAACTGGGGCAGTCTGGTGTGTTCTTGTTTGTCCGTATTTTGGGCCCTTTTGAAAGGGACTGAAGGAAGAGTTGTGTTTGTGTTTTGGACTTTGCTTTCTTGGTTTTGAATAGCTCATGGGGGATGGAATTCTTTGGCTGATGAAAAGCTGAACTTTCTCATCCTTTAAGGTCATTTTGGAGGAAATGTCTCTCATTTTTGGTTCCATAGTTTTCTCTGCTTTAACCAACTTTCCTTATTCTCAAAGGCAACATTCATGTTTGCAAAACACTGTGCACATAATGCCCGGCAAATCCTGTTTTGCTCCTTTGTAAACTCTCATCCAGGGCTTGTGATAGGGACAAAATGCATTTTTAATCCTTTCTTAATTAAGAAAGACCTCACAATTAATTAATTAGCCTTCATGAATATTATAGAGAAATCGCTACGTAACAGCTTTAAAAAAGGGAGCATGTGGGAATTTTGCTTTTAGTGTAAAAAGACAGGAGTTTAAGCCAGAAACAGTCAGTCTGTTTGCAGAAAATTAACACTGATGTTGCATTCACAGGTTGTGACTGCATCGTCTTGGATGTATGTTGTAAAAGAAAAGATGAGAAGCTTTCCTCTCCCTTCAGACTTAGCTCTGAAAGTCAGCAAAAATGGATGTTTTAAGCCTGTGCCAAGTCATTTGGTTGTCTAGATGTGTGTAGGATTTTTAGTTTATGTTTTGTGGGATTTTTTTTAAAATTTTGTTTTTAGAGGAGGAAAGGCTGCTGAGAGTGAATGTCTGCAGTTCAGCTGCTTGCTTGTGGATGCTGGAGTGAGCCGGGTGGTGATAAAGGGGAACACATTGGGTGTGCAGACCCCTGCTCCTGGCTGCTGGCAATGCTGGGATATCGGCACAAGGAATCGGAGTTGCTTTGACACCGGTAGCTTGGATCCAAGAAAGCAGATAAGAAGTTTACCTAAAGAGTTTCTTCTTTTAAAGAGGTCTTGCTTTCTCACTTGGATCCCTGCCCACCTCTGTATGGGCAGTGCGTGGTCAGCACATTGGGTTTTTACAGGTGTGCAGCTGAGCATTTTCTTCTCCAAAACCAGCCTGGGCCATATGGGAAGTTGTGAAACATTGATACTGGACCAGTGATTTTTAAAACAGTTTTGTTTTCTGAAGATGCTGAGCATTCCCCTCACTGATCTTGAGGTTTATAAGTAGATCTTAAAAATGAGTCCAAAATCTTTCAGGAAAGGCATCACTTCAGGCAACATAACCTTTAGTTAGCCCTAAAGGAGAGAACCTCACCTTTTGAGTCTCCTTGCCTCTGCAGTGCAGAGGGACTTTCATTTTTGTGTGGCGTGTCTTGGTGGTGACTCCATATCTGGTTTCTTCAGTGATGTTTTTGCCTGCCTGGAGTGCAGCTGGGAGCCAGAGGGATATGAATAAAGGCTTGAGTGTCTGGGAAAATTCTTGGCATTCTTAGGAGAGCGGGTTTAAAGGGGGCTGGGAATTGATTTTGGTTTGTTTGGGTTTTTTTTTAGTGTGAGGTTTTTACTGGGGGAGACTGCGTTGAGGGCTGGGAGCATGCAGCAGCTGGAGATGACTGGGGGAAGTGGTGTCATGTACGAGGAGGGATGGCTTGGAGATGGCTGTGTAGTGGAAAAGAGGAGGAGGTGAAGGCCCTGCCATTGCTGGGGGGAAGAGCAGCGTTAGGCATCACAGTGTTGCCACATAAAGTAAACTATAAAGTTCTTTAGTGCTGCCGCAGCGGGGAAAACACCATTGCCCTCCCTGCACGGTGAAGGCAGAGTTGCTCACACCAGCTGAGGTGACTCCTCTTTGGCCACCTACCATCACCAGAGTGGCCGGAGTGAGAC
The DNA here is from genome assembly GCF_000695765.1 of Mesitornis unicolor. Lineage (NCBI taxonomy): Eukaryota > Metazoa > Chordata > Aves > Mesitornithiformes > Mesitornithidae > Mesitornis > Mesitornis unicolor. The sequence continues at coordinate 21,766 of NW_010185161.1, read as the reverse complement.
GTGGCAGAGGAGCTGCAGCACAGCAGGTTGCTATACGAGACACATGATAAACCAGCAGAAACCCCGCGTCGAAAATTTTCTCTGTGGGAATTTTCTTTTTTTCTTCTTCCCCGGGACTGGTATTAAGTGCTCCACAGTGGGGATCTGGAATTTTAAGCACATGCTTAAGATTAACTGAAAACCTTCAGCGTTGAGTGTGTGCTTGCACTTTGCCAATCTGCTTGTGATTAGGTGGCATTTAGGAGCGACAACTTTAGCCTGAGAGGCAGTGAGATCTCCGCGGGTCAGCCCCAGCTGAGAGCCTGCTTCCTTTCGTCTCAAGTACCAAAGGCCCCTTGAGGTCACGCTTACTGTGCCTAAGCCCTCTGTCAAGACTCGATGTGCTCAGCATCCTGCAACTGCTGTTGGACAGCCCCAGATCTGGTGTCTTTACCTCTTGGGCCATCTCTTCCTGCTTAGAGGACTACAGCGTGCAGGCTCACTCACTAATGCTGTAATAGAGCAATTAGTAATACAATCCTTAGGCTGTAAGTACAAGAAAGAGAATATTTTGAGGTGTGATAATGTCTGTTTTGAATGTTGGTAACACCATGCAGGTGATTTTTTTCAAATATCGGGTGTGGTGTTGCTGGTTCTACCCCTCAGTTGCTGAGCTTGGCCAAAGAAACATTTTCTTCATGGGAACTTGAGTCTGCACTTGCTGCTGGTTCTTTGCAGACGTCGAGTGGCGTTTGTTGAGCCAGTATTTGGAGACGGGGCAGGATCTCCTGAGAGAGGTGATTTGCCAGATTTTTTTCTGCATTGATCCAGAAGCTGTGCCAAGCTCCAGGGAGTGCCTGCTTGGACAAAGCAGCTGACGTTGGCCTCTGGCCCTGTTTGCCCAGCTCAACTGCTCCATGACTCAGTTATGAAATGACAATAAAACCGCCAGTGCCTCTGTGAGGAGCCTTGTGGTGATGGGCGTTTGGGGGAGGACGAGGGGTCAGATGTGGGTTTGGGGTAGGGACCCCGAAGCAGACCTCTTTTCCATGGATTTGTGGTAGTTTGACTTACCCTGCCCAATCTGAGGGGCCAGGCAATGCCGGCAGCATGGGGCCAGCTTGCTCCACCTGGACTTAATAAGCAGCCAAATTGAGTTCAGTCCTTACTCTGCTCAGTTACAAATGAGACTCCCCACATCAGGACCAAATAATTTTCTGATTCCACGCGTTTCCATCCAGGAGACGAGGGAGCAGCACCCTACAAATCCTACTGGTCTGTGTATCACAGGCGCTGTTGTGGTGGCAGATTACAGACAGGGATTTGGGAAGGTGAAGTCATTGCTGTGTGACTACCAGCAGTCCCCAGCTGTGCCGGGTGCTGAGCCGGCCCCTGCGGAGCGATGACCGCCCTGTCCCGCTGCGGGAGCTCTGCCAAAGGAGCAGGGCCCATGGGAGCTCGCCCTGCTCTTCCTCTCGCTGGGCTGTGAGTCACGCTGAGCAGGGAGCTGCAATCTGTCTGCTCGCACTGCGTTATCTTTCTGTTTTGATTTGATTGTCAATTGGGAGGGAGAGGATCTGCCTGTGCTCTGCGCCTTGCAGGGTGCCTGGCACACCGATCCCTGACTCCACGCATCCACGTGTGCTACCGCAGTGCGAAACGATGAGCCCGTGGGTATATCCAGTGCCATGGAGCTGCTGATGGGTGTTGGGGTGACGGTAACGGGTGGTACTTGCACACAGGGGGGACCCATGCTGCAAAGTCCTGGTGGGTTTGGTATTATTTAAAGTCAAGGTGTCAGCCGTGGTTGAGGAGTTTATAAACAAAAGTGCACCTTGGTAGTGGGAAATTGCCGTGCAGAACTTGTGCTGTTGCCTCTTGCTATTTTATAAGTGAGGCCCCAGGTTGGCGGTGCGAAGCCTGTGGAGGTGCTGGAGGGAGCGTTTGGGAGCAGTGGATACCTTTGAGTTGAAGGTCATTGCTCAAGTGTAAGCCCTTTAGCAAAAAGAGGAAAGGTCTGAGCTGTTTTGCCTTGGAAAATGTCAGCTGTTCATCTTGATCACTTGTGTTTTGTTGGGCTGTAGAAATTGGAAAAGGCACTTTAGATACAGAAAAGTGCTGTGCTGTCCCTTGGGGTATCAAACCAGGAGCCTTCACTCAGTGATTTTTGGTTTTAGCTCTTGCTTTTACAGGGTATATTCATAAGTTTCTTGCACATTGATGAGTCTGCTGTAGCAGATTTACATTACAACTCCCATCATGCCAGGTTCTTAAGGAAAAAATATAATCACCATTTAAAAATAATCCCCATTTATGATTGCGGCATTCAATTACGCTTTTGTTTACCCTTATGCTTTCACCTGCTTCGTTTGGGAAAACAAAACTCTGAGGGTTCTCAACACAAGCGTATGTCACCGGAGAGCATTTCTTGTTGAGATTCGTTGAAAGACAATACTCCTCAATATTTTTATTTTTTAACTAACTGTTGTAGGGGTGGTCTTTTGTATCCAGTTCCAGTCTGTCCCTGCTGCTCCTGGTGTGAAAGCAAGAAGAGGGGCACCACATCTAAAAGTGGGGTGAGCTGCTCAGCTCTGTACCAGCAGCCCCAGCTGGGAAAGCTGCAGTTGAGGGGCAGCTGAACGTGGAGCCGATCTCGCTGCTGACATCCCCCATGGGTTGCGCAGGCAGAGACGAAGCCGCTTTTCCTGGGAGAAGTTGCTGAAAAATGCAGTGACGCAAAGTGAAACTGATGCTAATTTGGAGGTGAAGCATGCAGAGACTGGAAGAAGGGAAACTGTGATCAGATTCCTATTTTTTTTTTTAAGGTTCGTAGGCACACTGATTATTGCTGTAGCCTGTGCTGCCACTTCTCACAGGTTTCGTTCATCCCTCTGTCAACTAGGAAGAGCCTAATTAATATGTGAAGATAACATTGACCCTGTTACAGTGATCAGGATTTGGACTCTGATTGTGTTTCTCTGCTGCCTTTTCTTGTCTCGCTTGCCATAAAGGCCCAAATACCATATCATCTTTTACAGATGTGGTTTGTGGCCAGCTGCCCGCAGCGATGCTGCCCGTGCCCACAGCAGTGCTGCTCCCTGCTTCCTCCCAGCCCTGCTGTCCCGCTGCACAGCAGTTTGGGACCCTGCTGTGGATGGGCTTAGGAAGCCGATGTGGCTCTGAAATGCCTTTTTTAGGATCCCTGTGGAGCTTTGTGCTGGTGTGGCCACAGGAACAGGCCAATGTGCCATCCTGCATCCCAAGTGCATCCCCAGCCTGCAGCGGAGCATGACCAGAGTGGCTGGTGCCTTACAGCAGCTTTAAAACATCTTTATTTTATGTTTGGAGGTTTCTTTTCGGTTCTCGTGGCGCTCAGCTCAGCGTGGCCATCTGTGCTACCAAGGGCACGGCTGTCTTTGCTGCATGCCAGGAGAAGGGTCCAGTGACGTAGCTGTCGAACCAGAGCCAAAGATCGGTTTCCCTCCGGGGTGGCTGTAGTTCCCATGGCCGTGCCCCCAGATGCCATTTGTGCGCCTGTGGCCTCCATGGACTCTGCTCCTTGGCCTGGCCAGAGCATCTGTGAAAATGTTTGAAGGGCTTTGGATTAATAAATTCTGCTCTGACCTTCTGATGACTTTTGTTTCCCACCGAATTCCAGATTCAAAATACAAATTATCCCCTTGTCTCTTTGCTTCAAGCCCTGAAGATCGGCTCACGGCACAGAAGAGCACATTCAAAGGCTCTGAGTAAAACCTTGGGAGTTCCCCATTGCAGGATGCCTTTAGTGACCCAAGAAGTGATGTCCAGGGCTGCGGTGGCTGTTTATGGTGGGAGTTCACACCCGGATCCATCCCAAACTCTTAATTATCCTGTTGTGAAATTATCAAATGGGCTTCAGGAAAGATTGGCTGCCCCATGGTTATTTGCAATGCCAGGATGGGGTCTCTCCTGGTAAGAAGCAGGAGTTGTCCCTCCAGGCGAGGGAGCTGGTTCTCATCGGGTGTTGTGAAGGGCAGGGATGTTGCAGAGACCAGAGCAACTGGAAAGGGTAGGGCTGTGCCCATCCCATCCAGCCCTGCCACATCACCTGCCTGCTCCCGTCCTGCACTCAACGTGGCAAAAGTCCTACTGAAATTCTTCGCTTTTGTGTTAAACAAACCCAGCAAAACCAACCCACCTTGCTGCATTAGTGCTGCCCTCATTTATTGCAGCACTTGTGTTCTGGATTGATTATTATTTATGGTTCTGGATTGATTATTTATGCTGAGTGTTGCAGCCTGGCTGCTTCTGCTGGAGAGAATTCAAGTCTGAGTGTGACCTTGTTGCCTTCATGAGCAGGTGAATCCTGTCAAGCTGTCCTTGGGCTACCCTGGGTGAGCAGAGCTGGCCAGAAGGGTTAATCACTTGGGATGAGACTCACAAATCGAGTGATGCAGGTCCAAGCACCGGAGGTTGCTATAGGATAGAAGAATAAAGAATATTAGCAATAAAATAGAGAGAGAACTTTTTTCTTTCTTTTCTTAGTCTTCTTACTTTCTAGCAGTTTGTTTGTCCTAGCACAGCAACAAGAGCAAAACCCCTTTTGGAGGTTGAGTGGCAGCTGAACGCACTGCAAGCACAGCAAATGGCTTTCTGCTTTGGTATCAGCAGCGTCTTGGACTTGAACCAGATTATTATCGCTGCTTACAGAAATAAAAGGAAACTGTACATTTCAAGGTCACTGACAAAAATACTTTGCTGAAGTCTGGCTCGTTGGTCTAGAGATGGGGAGCAGTTTTGAGTAAGTGTATTCTTGTCCCGTAACGAGCAGCGACCAAACGCCAAAAAAAGAAGAGAAAAAGAAAGCCCTGTGCGAACGCGTTTGGGTTTCCTCCGGCCAAAGCATGACTGAGTTCTCAATGCAGCCTTGCCTAGCTGGAGCCTATTTGAAAATGCAGCCTTGCCGAGCTGGAGCCTATTTTAAAATCCGGAGCAGCGGTGCTGCCTGTTGCCTGGAAACCTCCTCCCAGCCTCGGGCACTCTCAGCCTAATCATAGCCATCGGCAGCCTTTATTTATTTCCCTTCCAAAATGTCATCCCAGGCTTCTGGTTTGTGTTGGGTTTTTCTTTTTTTTTTTTGTTTGCTTGTTTTTGTTTATTATTTAAAAGGAAGAGACACAAAGAATAACCATCAAACCGAGTGACTTTCTGTGGGAACAGCTTGCTTGGCTGTCACCGCATTGCAGTGCTGGGAACTGGCCCCGTAAAGCCCTGCGAGGTGGTGGTTGGGGGGGTACGGGGGTCCATCCCTGCAGAGGCGTTGGTCTCAGCTTTATTTAACATCTCTGCGTGCTGGCAGATGAACAGGAGAAAGTGTAACTTGGAGGTTTCCCTCTCCTCGGGGCCCTTTTTAATTCACCTAAACTCTTGGCCACCTTAAAGTCTTAACTGATGCCATCTCTCCCACAGGAAAGCTTTAAATAATTGCTATTTCTGCATAGTTAATGAGCATGATCGATCCCAATGGGATGAAACATAATTGATTGCAGAAGACCAGCTACAATTTGATTGTGTTTCTGTCTGGGGTGTCCTTTGGGAGAGGATTGGGCTAAAATCACCTGAAAGCTGGTAGCAGATCACAGAACCACAGAATCACTCGGTTGGAAAAGACCTCCAAGATCATCACGTCCAGCCGCTCCTGTCTACCCCCTAAACCATATCCTTAAGTACCTCGTCTACCTGCTCTTTAAACACATCCAGGGATGGTGACTCCACCACCTCCCTGGGCAGCCTGTGCCAGCTTCTGACGACCCTCTCAGTAAAGAACTTCCTCCTTATCTCTAACCTGAACCTCCCTTGGCACAGCTTGGTGCCGTTTCCCCTTGTTCTGATGCTGAGCAGGACAGCCAGAAGGTTTGTACGTGAGGCATAGGAGTGCCTCAGCTGCTCACAAGTTGTTCCTGTGATTTAAATGGTTTATTTTACAAGGCTGAGAGTATTTGTTCTACCAAAGGCAGAGCTGAAGGAGGCTTTGACTTGAGATGCAGCTGAACAAAGGTTTGTGTTTTGTTTAGCGATCTCATTGCAAGCGTGAAGCAATATGTGAGGCTTATCATGTTATTTCTCTTATTTTCCTCTTGAGTTTGAAGTGATTACAAAAATCTTGGGCTGCCTTTCTGTATAACACAGGGCGTAGACCTGTTGTCACCTCACGTATTTATTGCCTTAGTTTCTAAGCAAAGCTTTCTACAGGTGAGCATCGGCTTCGTCTTCCTCTTGCAGAGGGAGGGGACAGAAGGAAGAGCAAAGTGCACATGGGGGAGGCAGGAACAGGCCCAGCAGAGACGCAGTAGAAACCTGCGCGGTCACAGATGGCAAAGCAAGAGGCTTCCTCACCCTGACTGTGCCACCAGCACCCCTGAACGCTGCAGCAACCAAAACTGCGCTGCTTATGGCAAGAGCAAAGGAAAAAAGATCAAATACTCGGGGGGGAAATGCAGTCTGTCAAGCTGAATTCAGTGCTGGAGGGTTTAGGAAAATAAAATAGAAAGGGACAAGGAAAAATGAGTGGTAAAACACAGCGGTGGGTTTTCCTTTGCTAATCTCTCCCAGCTGTATTTAGTTGGAGCTCATGCTAGTGTTTTCTTTTTAGCCTGGTAGCTCAGTTTTCCCAGTTCCCCATTAAGATCAGTTTATTTTCCCTCTTTTCTGTAGTTGGTGGCTGTCAGAGGGTTTGAGCTGTGGCGTGCCAGAACTCAAGCTGTCATGGACAGCATTAGGGGTTGTATCTGTGGCTTTGCAGTGCCCGGGAGGGTGGTGATTTCTTGAGCTTTGTGGTTCCTCTCGTGTCTCTGACTTAACCTCCTCAGCGCAGCTTTGCTAATCTGTTTTCTTGTCCCTAGCAGAATGAAGAGAAGAGGAGCCTCTCGCTGGGGGGCCATGTGGGCTTCGACAGCCTCCCCGACCAGCTGGTCAGCAAGTCCGTCACCCAGGGCTTCAGCTTCAACATCCTCTGTGTGGGTGAGCATCGTCCTCTGCAAACAGACCTGGGCTGAGCTCACGGTGCAGTGAGGTTGGGATCGGGGTTTCTGTGTGTGCTGCTGCACCGTGGGCCTCGGCAGTGACTTTAAATGAGTCAGAAATGCCTAACACTTGTAAAAAATGCATAATTTCAATGAACTTCAGTTCTCTAGAGCTTGGTGCTTCTGAGCTGTGATTGTTGGAGATTTGTTGCCTAAAATTAGAGAGAGCTTTGGGAAAAGCTTCAATATATCAACTTTCTGCCTTTGGTGTGGGGTGGAGGGAAGGAAACGGATGTAGGGCTGTCCGGCTCTGCAGCTTGCATAGGGTATTTGTGCCATACTGAAGCTGTTTTCACATATATCCAAACCAAAGCAAAAAGCACAGCTGAAACACAGTTGAACCTCCAGCACCTCATGGCCTTGTTCCTTACAGAAGGGTGATTGCTGCAGAGGGTGATATGGTTTAATTAGTGTCGTTCTTGGGGACACCAGAATGGATATTCCTGCATTCTCATCTGGCACTACAACGTGTGAAAAAAATACTGCATTTTTCTGAGACAGGAACAGAAAAAATACAACCTTGTACACCCGTCTGCCAGTTCCTGCTCCCAGCTGTACCCAAAACTGAACAGGACAACATGGCTTACATCAGTAGTCCTTCCAGATCAATCTAGAGCACCAGGTTGATTTTATTGCCTTGCACAACTCTTAACCAGAGCTGGGAGGAAGCAGGCTGCACCTCCGCCCTATTCTAAGCACCACGTGGTATTTATGGTTGTGCTTGAAGAAGGAAAAGCCCAAACCCCTTGGCAGCCGGCATGGCACCTCCCTCCAGCACAGACTTGCTCACGTCCTGCTCTCCCATCATCATTGTCCACTGCAGAGCTCCTTGAAGGTGTAGTGTGGTTGGGAAGTGAGCAGAAGGCTGTTTCCTTGGAATTCTGCCTCTCTTCACTCCCTTGGCCCATAGAGCTGTGTCTAGTGAATGAGGAGTTTAAATGGAGCCCCTTGCAGGCCAATCTGGAAAATATCAGAGTCTCAGTTACCAGGAGCAACAGCTCAATGCCTTTCTGGCTCTCAGCCTGTGAGCCGAGTGTTCTGGGTTGGAGCTGGGTTTGTGATGCATCCCAGGTGTCCTTCAATGGAACAGGGGGGCTACAGGTGGGAAACTGCTCCTAATCTTGCCCCTACTCATTCTCCAAAAACTACTCTCTCCCTAGCAAGTTTCTCTGCCATCCCCTCTTGACTCCACATTATCTCACTCAGAGGTTCAAGCTGGCATGATTTGTTCTGCTACTGGGAAGACGAAGGTGCCTCAGAAGGGCCCTATTTCAGTGCTCCAGCACAGGGCTCTGCTGAGGTCTATAGCAAAAATGCAACGTGCAACAGGGCCTCTAAACACTGTCATGCTTTGGCCTCTGTGTCGCAGATGCCATATGGCATTTTGGTGGTTTCCCTTCAGTTTCCTTCAAGCAGTGTTCTTGTCTCCCCTGATTCGGGATGAAGAACCATGGGGGCAACATGGCAGCCTTGAAGGAAGCAGAAATACTAAGGGGAAACTCCAGAAATCAAGAGCAATACAAGATGAAAACAGCTGCATTGCTGCAGCTGGAGCTCTTCAGGGCAGAGCAGCACCTCGAGCTCTCTGCCAGGCAGCCGCTGTCTTGCTGAGGTATTTTGGATGCCGTGGAAGCTCATGCCTGATGTGACAGAAGAATTTGTTGCTTATTTCCTCCAATTTGGCCAATTCTGTTTGTTGCACAGGTGGCCATATCATCTCAAAGCATAGATGTGCTGTCTGTGATGTATCTGTGCAGAATGGGACCATCTTGGACAGTTTGGACATACCGAGCCAGATCCCAGTGCCTCATGCGGAGCTTGCAGTGTTTTTAAAAGGGGAGAGTAAAAGAGCTACAGAGCCAACTGGTGTAGCTGCTGAGCAGACAGGGGGAAAGGGTTACAGCAGAATGGGCTTTACTCCTTTGGCTGTTATTAATGTGACATGTGGGACTACAGGGTTGAGGCTGTGGAAGACTCAAGCTGCTTTAAGGCTTCCGGGCAGACCAAAGTTCAGCTGCACAGTGAAATCGTGAAACTTTGATCCAGTGTCTTTTCTGCTGTGAGAAAAGAGGTTTTCAGTCTGATGGCAAGTTGTCCTGACAGGGCCAGAGCTGGCTGCCTGCTTCTCTGCACTGAAGTGGCCCCCAGATCCTGTTCTCACAGGGGTCTCCACACTCAAAAACAGTCAGGTCTCCAGAGACTTTAATGGCAAGATAAACCTGGAGCTGTCGCTGTGTTTGGGACAGTCACCAACTGTCCCAGATAGTCCTTGTCAGTAGGAGCAGCAGGGTTTTATTCCTCATCTGAAGACCCAAAAAACTCTACTGAAACTTCACTCTCCCCATCTTCTCTGGTGCAGGATCCCAGGCAAAGTCAGGGTGCGTGGAGGGGAAGATGATGGTGTGTTTTGCTGTGCTGGGTGATCCTCATTGGAGCACAGAGCTCTGTGTTAGCTTTGCATTAAGCACGGGAGGCCTTCAGGAATGCAGTTACATTTGTGACAATTATATGTCTGTCCACAAGCAATTTGTAGTGACCTTTCACAGTATAATTTACTTGTGCTCTGTAATTAATGCTCTTTGAAGTGACAAACTCACACCTGTGACAAATGCATGCTGCAGCGAGCTGATGAATTCTCCTTCCTAGGTGAGACGGGCATTGGGAAATCCACACTAATGAATACCCTCTTCAACACCACCTTTGAGACGGAGGAAGCCAGTCACTATGAGAGCGCGGTTCGCTTGCGGCCACGGACCTACGACCTGCAGGAGAGCAACGTCCACCTGAAGCTCACGATTGTGGACGCGGTTGGATTTGGGGATCAGATAAATAAAGACGAAAGGCAGGTCTCGTGCCATCTGCTTGGCGTTTCTGGGCTGGCCTCTGGTGCTCAGACGTGAACTGCCCGCAGTCCTGCTCCATGCAGTGGCTCTGGTTCTGGGGTCTGAGTGTAGAGGGAGATAGGTGAGGAGCCAAAAGAGAAGTCATAGGAGGTCTTTCCAGCAGAGGATGGTGTCCTCCAGGAGCCCGAGCAGTTAACAAGCTGTCCTCAGTGCAGGGTTGGGAATTATCTGTTCTGGCAGTGGTCGGTGTCACTGGACCTGTCTCATTTAATTACACAGACATCTTGCTCAAGCCCCAGGTAAAGGCTTTTTGCGACTCCAAGGTCTCTCCTTGGTCGTGTTGCATTGCTACAGCCAGATGGCTCAGCCCTGAGATCTGGGCAAAGCTTGATCCTGCAAGCAGTCTCCTTTCCATGAGTCACTGTCCTTAGACTTTGCAGCCTCAGGAGACTCCAGCAACCTTTGGGTTTTAAGGTCTGTGTGTAAATGCCACACTTTTCTTCTTGTAAGGCTAAATGGCTTGAGTCTTACACCTACTTTTTAAGTGATACCGTGGTATGTCTAGGAGAACTCCTTAAGCCTTCCAACTGTTTAATTTTGGGCTCCAGTATCTGGGTTGCTAATTTGATGGTTTTAGTTACAGGCCGATAGTTGAGTACATTGATACGCAGTTTGAAAATTATTTGCAAGAAGAGCTGAAAATCCGCCGGTCTCTCTTCAACTATCACGACACGAGGATTCACGTCTGCCTGTACTTCATCACCCCGACCGGGCACTCGCTCAAGTCCTTGGACCTGGTGACAATGAAGAAGTTGGATAGCAAGGTAAGGGGTTGGAGACCATGGTCCCTCTTTCTGGAAGCTGTGAGGCTTCTGTTAATATTGATTATCACATGGAAGGTTTTGTTGCTTCCATGCAAGTGCTGGACTCCATCCTGCATGTTACCTGAGCCATTTTTAGGACTCTGATATAACTTTATCTGCCCTGCTGGTTACTGAGGTCCTCTGCTTTTTTTCTCACTGGCTTTCCTGAAAAATGTCAGGTGAAAAACCTGTTTTCCAGCCAGCTGTGTGAAGTCTTGAGTGTCCGTCACTGTAAGAATCTTACCCAGATCAGTTTATATTGATCAAAGCCATCAGCTGCATCTTTATTAGCTCTTATTTACAGGTGTGCAGGTAAGGATGCATTTCCAGCTCCTGCAGTTGAACTGTGGAGCCACCTGTGCTGTCCTGACTGGTCAGCAGGGACAGAGGGGCTGAGAGCCACCAAAACATGTCCCAGGGTGGTGGTCAGTATGGAGGAGACAAGGGCTGAAGAGAAGCTTTGGCTGTGCATGCGTGCACGGGGAGTACGTGAGCTGTCACTGCTGGTGGTGCCAGATGATCTGGAGATCACAACCTTCTGAAAATGGAAATGTCAGAAACTGTCAGGGTTGTGGGAATCCTAAAAATAGGCCGTGAGGGTCTAGCTGGGGATCGCTTCTTGGTTCGTAAAATGTTTCTGCCTTAGGGAGCAGTGGGTTACTTAACCGGCTACTGCTGATATTCCTGCAGCTCGGAGGAGCTTTCTGACACACTTTTGGTTGTTCCAGCTGGCTTACAGGGAGCTGCAGGAGGCTTCAAATGTCACCAGTGACAGCAGCATCTCTTTTCTTTGCAAGAATTTCCTCTCTTTTAGAGCAGTGTTTCAGCAGCGAGGTGGATCCTTTCAGATGGCCAATGCTGACCTGTGAACAGAGGGGCAGGCATGGCAGGGATGCTGGGGACACTGAGGGAATGCTGTCTCCTCTGGTTGTTGTCCACCCTCTGCTCTACTGGACTTTCCTGGCAGGCAGAGTCCCCCTTGCAGAGTCCCTGCTGTTTGCCCTCACCACTCGGGGCTGTTGGCCTGCTTTTCCTTGGTCCCACTCCAGAGCAGGCACTGGCTTCCCATTGCCCTGGGTTGTTGCTAGCAGTGGTGGCTGTTACACTGACATCATCAGGAATCCAAAAACTTTCCCTTCATAAACTCTTGTCTCTTGGTGCGGCGCCAACATTACATGTTCCCAGAAATATGTTTGGAGGAAAGCTTTTGCACGATTCCCCTTGATGCTGGTTGTCCCACAAAGCTTTTCTCTTCCTTTCCTTCTGCATTCCCTGCTTTTCACGTCTCCCCATGGCTGCCTTTAATGTGGTCCTTGGGTAGTACCAAAATAATTCCTTTGTACTTGTGCAGAGAGGAGAACTTTGTGAGCATGCAAGCTTTTTATACTTCTAAACTTCCACTTAGATAATCCTCTCTGAAGTAATTTTATCCCTATACTCTGATCTCCTTTCTTACTGCAGTGCGAGAACATCTTGGATGTGCACAAGCAGGCATGTGGAAATGAATAAGCAAACAGAGACCATTGATATTTTCTGAATGTCAGGGGTTTATGTTGCATTTCTGCATTGGTGTTATCCCAGGACATGAAGGCGCTTTCCAGGCACTCCTTAAAGATCTTTCTGTCCACCCCAGGCCGGTACCAGCGAGCAGTGACTGTGGCTGAGCAGAGAGGTGATGGGCACCGACTCGTATCTGCAGCCCTGTGAGCACACCTGAACCCGGTGTTCCTCTGGGGAAGCTTCACGTGGCCGACGGCCCCAGTTTTAGAGCTGAAGAACGCAGCCTGTGGGGATGAAAGGTGTATCCGAGGCTGCTGCATGCTCTGCTGGCTTGGGCTGTGAGACCAAAAACAAGGTTTTTGTAGGAACCTGGCTCAGTTACACCTTTGCTTTAGCCTACCAGTGGCGTGGCATCAGATACTGTGCAGGCTTTTGAATCTATGACTATTTCAATAATGCCTCTTGCTTTTAGTGTAAAGTTTACAAAATCCCTTCTGGGTAAAGCTGTTTGGTAAACAAGATCTTCCATTGTGCTGTAATACAATGTTTGTTTGGCTGAGCTCATGGCCAGCTGTTGTCTGGGGTGTTTAATTACAGCCAGAGAGCCCGAAGCATCTTCAGAAGTGGTTCGAGGTAGAGGAAATGTGGCTGGCATGTATGACCTTTTTCCATGGACTTTAACCTGGGAAAAAGAGAGGATAAATAAAAAACAGAGATAAAATAGTATCTGTATCAGCTAAGAAGGTGATTTGTTGATTTAAAACACAGCCCTGCTCTGGAAAGTGATGGCACATCATGCCATGGGCATCCTGGGGCGCGCTGGTGGCTGCCCTTGGATGGTTTCCAGGCCACAGGCGCTGTTCATGAGCTGGGGTAATTGCTTGCCATTCATGACCTGGCACGTCCTGGGCGGGTCACTGGTGATGGGGATGCTCCAGGCCGCTTTGTGCCTCTGCTGCTTGGTTTCCAAGGTAGGATTTGCCTCTTGGCTTTGCCAGGACTTGCATTTGGAGATGAGGAAAAATCCAGCTGTATTTCACAGGATCAAAATGCACATAGCCTTATTTTATTAGAAAAAATATTATCTAACAGCTGACCCAAACTATTCTATGATTACTTCCTTTTACTGGGTGAATAAAGGAGAGAAGAGGTGACTTTTATTCTCCAGCTGGTTGTATATGGCTTTATTTGGCGCTACTGCAGTGTGCCACAGAGTGTGGCCTTCACATAGAAGTGGATGTGTGGAAGGTGCTGTCAGAGGGCAGGATTACACACACAGTTCAGTTCAGTAGCATCTCGTATCTTGTTTGTTTCTTGTTTCCAAACTTTTCTGCCTTTTCTCCATATTATAAAGGGATGAGCTTGTTCTAGACCTAGACAGCTTTTGGTGCCAATACTTAAAATCGGAGAAAGGAAAAGAGCAAGATAATTGTATGGTGCCCTGGGTATCACTTGTTAAACATGGGGTTCCAGTTTGTGGGTTTCTAAATCATGCATGAAATCAAAATAAAAACAGTAATAACTTAAAAAATGTAAGAACTCACAGGGGAAGAAGAGAAGAGGAGGGTGATACACCCAAATGCCATTTCCAGGACTGCTGTTGATTGCTGGAAATACAGCAACTTGTAAAACCCTTGTGGGTTGCGAGCTCTGTGGCAGCAGGTGCTGAGTTGCCTTTGAAAAGGCAAAGCAAGGCACCCAGCTGTGGTCATGGCCCTTTTTACCTTTGTAATGAGGACATCGACCTGCTGAGGAGCAGAGTGAGCAGCAAACCTCGTTCTGTGGGGTTTGTGGTCCTTGGTAAAAGAGGTCAGATCAGCGGCTGAGAAAATGAAGGAATTTCTCCTCCTGGAAAAATTTGCAATGAGCAAATTAAGATGAATTTCTTTTGGAGCAAGTAAACACTCTTGTATTTAGTGAGTGCTGAACCAGAGGGGGGAAATGAAACAAGAAGTATGGAAAAAAACACCGAGCTACAAAGAGAACTTGAGCTGGGCAAGCAAGGCCATTTATTTTAATGGGCACCCATTGGACACCAAATAGCTGCTGTGAGTTTCTGTTCTGCAGGACAGAAAGCACTGGCTGTTGGGAAATGTTCGATGGCAAATCAGACTGTCCCCTGGTTTGTCTGAATTCTTGTGTTTCCCTGCTATGAATTTGGCTGCTGTTCAGGCAGACGAGTTTTGTTGTTGTTTGTTTGAGCAGCTGTTTGCAGTATCACACGTGGCTTTTCTGGGCACAGCAGCATTATCTAATAGGGCTTCTTGTGACAGATCCTGCCCTGCTGTAGCTCTTCTGAGCACAGAGTCATAGCAAACCACATCGCTCCTGAAGGATGTGTGATGTGGCCCCTGTTTGATTTTGATCTTGGTAGGTACCGAGCACAGGGGGGACCTCCCCTCCCTGCAGCTCACGGGTGGCTTTGTGAAGCCTGGGTGATGGAGCTGCACCACACATTGTGCTCGGTGACTGCTGATACGAAACCAAAGCTGAGCAATGGGAGGATGACAACGAATCTCCTGGCTGCTGTGTAGCACCCTGCACCTTTCCCAGGTCTGTGTAATCCTCACAGCATGCCTGGGCTGTGATCCTTGTGAAGAGGCTCAGGGAGTCCTCAGAAAGGATCTGCAGCCGCTGTGAAACTTCTGAGGAGTCCCGGCTCCTGGGAAGGCCTCGTGTCAGCTCGCCACAGTGTTTCATCCTTGTGCTTGTCTTCTAAAAGTGATAGTCTTCTAAAACGGCTTGTCAGCACAGCCAGAAGAAGATGGGTGATAAGTCCAGATGTGACAGTTGTGCTGTCTCTGCTTCCCTTGATGTGTGTAACAAAACACACAGGCAAGAGCAGAGGCTTTGATCCGCTCATTGCATATTTATCGCAGGGTGTTTGTCTTCGGTTTATCTTGTAGCCAGATTAGTCTTGGAAAACTCTTCCCTCTAGTGTTCAGCCGGGCTGGTGCTGCAGCTCGCATGCAAAATGTAGCAGCTTTGCGGTTTTGTGACATGTAAAGCAGCCAGCGGGGCAGGACCCGGGCCACCCACGCTCCCAAGACAGCTGCTTGCTGCTCACCTGGTTGTGTTCCCTTGCTCCCTTCTGCTGTAGGTGAACATCATCCCCATTATCGCCAAAGCAGACACCATCTCCAAGAGCGAGTTGCACAAGTTCAAGATCAAGATCATGAGCGAGCTGGTCAGCAATGGCGTGCAGATCTATCAGTTCCCCACAGACGATGAAGCAGTCGCCGAGATCAACTCCGTGATGAACGTGAGTGACGCTGCCGCCAGAAGTTGCGACAGATGAAATTGCCGCACAAAAATGCATTTGAAGGGCAAATTTTGTTGGCGTTGTCCAGATGCCAAATCTGTTTGAAGGTTGAGCTGTGGATCTGACAGATGCCTAAGGCTACTGCACACAGAATTAATTAAAATGTGGCTCTTATTTAATCTGTGGGCTCTCTGGAGGAACTCAGCTCAGCTCTAAAATTTGTTTTGTTGAATTTTTGAAAAATATTTTCTTTAAAATTCATTCTGTCTCCTTTTCGGCTGCTTTTCATTTGAGGAAGGAGAACTTTGAATACAAATTTTATAGTTAAGATTTACATTAGTCTTCGGACTTAAGAAGGCCAAGCAGAGAAAACCCAATTTAAAATAAAGAAGAAAAATTGTTAGGCTCTATTTTGTCTTTTTTTGGAGCTCAGAGATCAAATTCAGACCTGGCAGAAGAATGTGCAAAACACATTCAAATTTCCTGTGTCCCAGATCAGAGTGTAGCTATTGCAGTAGACACAGCTGAACTGTTTCCATGTTGATTTTTAAATAAGTAGCTTTTTCATCAAAATTAACATTTTCCTGCATAGCTGTTTTTCTGATTAAATGCTTTGCCTTTTCTTCTAACCCCTCCTTTATAACTTTCAATAGCCAATTGATTTCTGGGTCAACTAGATATATTATATATAAAGCTGTATTATAGCCTCTCACTATAATAGTTCTTTTTTTGCTGAATTCACGAAAAATTTGGAGGATGCACTCCTTTTAAATTAATTGCAAGCTTGAGGCTGGCACCCTGCTTCCTTACGGCGCTGGCAGCTTTGCAGACGGCGGGCAATGAGCACGCGTTGTATCCTGCACATGTCCCTTCCCGTGCCCACGCGCGCGGCAGCGCCAGGGCCTGTTTGCGGATGTCTCTGCCTGTGCTTGCTGCGAGGCTGGGAGTGCCCCGCTCTTGGCGCGTGGAGAAGCTACAGCTGCAAGAGCAACCTAACAAACCGATAGAGGGAGATCAGTGTTGTTCGTGGTGTTCCTACAATGTTTCCCCATCCAGTTTGGTCCAGCCAGAAAGCTGTGATACAGCCCCGTGCCGCGCTCTGGCGCAATATCCCAGTTCATGGCAGAGCCTGCTCTGAGTTTTGGAGATCGATACCTGCAGAGGAAGGACTTTTGAAGCAGATCCTGTGGCTGGGTGAGGGCTTATCTCTGAGGACTTAACCCGTGCACTGAGTCCCTGGCCTTGGCTCTGTTTCAGGCTCACCTGCCCTTCGCTGTGGTTGGCAGTACGGAGGAGGTGAAAGTTGGGAACAAGCTGGTGCGAGCTCGGCAGTACCCGTGGGGAGTGGTGCAAGGTAAGGTGCTGTGAGCTGGGCACCCACCAGAAACCTCCCCATGCACCCACCACAAACCTCCCCGTTCACACGCTGGCACCTTCTCCAGCTCTGCCCTCCCACCAGTGTGTGTGCTAAAGGGTGCAGAAATGCCCTGTGCAGCCTTCTGTGGGTTGCCCAGTCGTCTTTGAATCCCCACTCCTACCAGAAGGTAGCAATGGTCAATGAGAATCCCTGTGTCCAAGGGGCTGTGTTGTGCCCTGTCCTTGGGAGGGGATTCTCTGGAGTTAATCTCTGTATGGATTTGTGCTTCCTTGCCATGCATGAGGTTTGCTGACTTCTCCCTTTGCTCCTGTCAGTCGAGAATGAAAGTCACTGTGACTTTGTAAAACTGCGGGAGATGCTGATTCGAGTCAACATGGAGGATCTCCGGGAGCAGACCCACACCCGCCACTACGAGCTGTACAGGAGGTGCAAACTGGAAGAGATGGGCTTCAAGGACACAGATCCAGACAGCCAGCCCTTCAGGTGAGCAGCCTTCACGTCTAGCATCAATTTAGAGCAGTAGTTTGGTACTGATGCCCCCCAAAAATGAGAGATTTGTAGGTGGCATCCACAATGCTGGGCAGGAAAATACTAGCACTGGGTTTGGACTTTGCAGCTGACTTTGGTGGTGTTTGTCTTTAAGCAACACAGACAAGCATGTGTTTCCTCATCCCTAACTGATTGGTGTCCAAAGAGTCTGGATTTGGTTTGCTTTCTTTCTCAGCCTCCAAGAAACATATGAGACCAAAAGGAAAGAGTTCTTGGGCGAGCTCCAGAAGAAAGAGGAAGAAATGAGACAAATGTTTGTTAACAAAGTCAAGGAGACGGAGGCAGAGCTGAAAGAGAAGGAGAGAGAGGTAGGTGTGCCAAAAACCTGTGAGAGGAGCCCAAGATACAGCCAGCATAGGATCTGGGTCTGGGCAACGTAGGAATCCTGGAAAGCAGATGCAGCTCTTGAGCAGACCTCACCAGCCAAGGCACAAACACACACACACACCTTCCCCCACACAGAGGAGGGGACACGGGGGAATGTTTGCAAAGCAGCATCACTGGTTTAGGTGCCTCAGAAACAAGAGTTTTCCCTATCTTGTGCAGTGTGTGGAGGCTTGGCTGCTGCTTGGTGAGCAAAGAGCAATGCAGGATGCCTTGGTGAGCATCCACATTGGGTAGACTTCACCCCTAGAGGCTCTGGACAGCAGAGTAAAGAGGGCAGCTGGTCCGGAGTCCCCCAGAGCAGTGGTGTGGGCCACAGCCAGTGACTGGGGAGGAAATTAATGGACCATCTGCAAAACCAGTGAGGAACAAGAGAGTCCATGGTGTCCACAGCCCCCTTGCAGGGCTGCAGACCGAGCTGAGATCCTCAGTGTGCTAATCCAGGGCTTGTGCTTTCTCCCCTTTGAGATGTGTCATCAGGCAGAGGTGAATTTATTGTGTCCTCACTGATTTTGGTGAGGAGGCTGTGACTGCCCAGGGTGCAGAAGTGCTGGCTGCTGTTCCCCCCAGCTTGGTCGGTCTCCGTGGGGTGGTGGGGACTCGTGTGGGTGCAATGCTCTGAGGGTCTGTCTGCCACCAGCTGCATGAGAAGTTTGAGCACTTGAAAAGGATACACCAGGAAGAGAAAAGGAAGGTGGAGGAGAAGAGGAGGGAGCTGGAGGAAGAGATGAACGCTTTCAACAGGCGGAAAGTAGCGGTGGAAACCTTGCAGTCCCAATCCTTTCAGGCTACCTCACAGCAGCCACTGAAGAAGGACAAAGACAAGAAAAAGTAAGTGGCTGAACTCGCGTCTTTTTCCTCTGCTGCCCTCGGGTGTCTGCTCAGACACTTTAATGTTTGGCCATTTGCTTAGACAGCAAATGGAAAAGGGGGTTTTGGAGCCCTAATTCCTCCCCCCCTGACTCTTTGCTTGAAGTGGAGAGGCAGGGCCCTCCTGTGCCAGGGCACTGCCGTGGGGAAGCGCTGGTGGCTGCGGCTGGGAGAGATTCGCTATTTGGGGCCATTTTACAGGCTGAGGGTCCCAGGGTTTGCTGTTGCCTCTGTGACAGCCAGCTCCGGGGGTCCTGGGAGCTCCTGGGGACACCAGGAAGGTGACTGGAAATAATCTGCATCCTCTCCCCAGCAGAGAAGAGTGGGGACAGTCTCGACACAGTTATTTATTTCTAGAGGCAGAGCTGTAAAGAAGGAAACAGCAGCTTAGAGCAAAAGTGCTTTGTAAATTCAGCAGGGCTTGGTGTGAAACAGGGCTCCCAGACACAGTTCTGCTTACAAGAAAGCCCTTTTCCCCTAAGGGCAGAATTCTTATCTTGGCTTGCTGCAAATTAATTGACAGTGCTGAAGCCAGCAAGAGTGTGGAGCGAGGGCATGTAAATAACCAACGCTCTTC
>NW_010185161.1:0-2483 GCF_000695765.1 Mesitornis unicolor | reverse complement strand
GCAGGAATGGGCAAGTGAGTTTAAGGAGAAAAGGTTTGTGGGGGGTGATCCTGCTCCTTTGAATAAGTCAGTCTTCAAGGAACACTGGCTCGGGAACAAAATGAGAAACATGCCATCGTGCAAGCTGGTAATTCTGTTATTGCACCGTTTTTTGTTACTTCTCCTTGCACAAAGGAGCTGAAGTGTCAGAACAGCATCTGTCAAATCCAGAGCAGGCTGGTGGCAATGCTTTCTGAGCCTTTTAGTGATGAAAAGGGAAAAAAACATTGACAGTAGCAACACCCGAGTTTGCTTTTGACAACACAACGTTCAGCTTCGCGTTGCTGATGAGATCTTGTGCTCTGTCATTTCTCTGCTGTGAACGGCAGCACTGGAGGAGCTCATTCTGTGTACTGACATGATAGTAATTTGTTTCTGTATATGGAAGATAACTGCATATTATTTAATGTACTATTTAACACATTCCCTTGGAATGTAAATGTGTTGGTGTTAAAACCAAAGCACTCCCTTCTGCAGACCTCTCGGTGTGCTCTGGGCACGTCCCACCTCACACACAGAATCCAATACGGTTTGTAAAATACTCTGCTGAAAATGGGGCTTAGTCCATCTGAAGTCACACATGAATTAGGGGTTGAATATCGGGGCAGCAGGGGAGCAGGTCTGCTCTGAAGAAGGTGAGCATGGTGAGCTGCACGCTGTTAACTCGCAGGAGCGATGCCGGTCACTGGGATGCTCCGATGGTGATGTACGGTGTGCTCTTGCCTGGCAGAAACACCGCAGCTTCTGCTCTGCTCCGTCTGCCTGCGATAGAAATGGGTTTGCTGGCTTTAGCCCCTTTGCAGATGTGGGTCTGGACACCCTTCCTCTGATGGGTGGCAATTAGGAACCAGCTGTGGTCAGAAACAGAGACACATGAAGGCAGTTTGGGGGTGTGTGGAGGACCGTGGGGCACCCGCAGAGCATGCTCTGTGCAGTGGGGTCCCCTGCATGGTGCTGGGTTGGGGAGGCTTGCTTCAGGTCTGGAGCACGGCTATAGGGGAGGTGCATCATCACCAGGGATAAAATTAATAAATTAGGGAGAGAAAGTGGTTTTAGGTTGGGGGTTGGGTTTTTGAGAGGAGGGGTGGTTTGGGTTTTTTTGCAAACCCATGAGCTAGTTCAAAGTGTGGCATTTGGGGGCTTCTGCTCAAGCAGGATAACGAAATTTGTAATAAAAAATCCAAAGAAAGGTACCTCCCCTTGGCTTTGCTGGCAACCTGCCTCTCCAGACCCCTCTTCATCTCGGAGACAGTGAAAGGAGCTGAGGGGCTCAAGAAACCTGCGTGGACAGAGAGTGCAGCCACGTCCTGGGTGGAAAAGGAGGAGCTGGTGCTGGTTTGCACTTGGGCAGGACCCAGAGGGTGCCAGGGGAGCCCCTGCTGTCCCTGGGGATGGGACTGTGAGGGGAGGCACATCCTGGGTTAGGGGCAAGATGCTGGGGAGCTTGCAGGAGCTGGGAATATATGGTGAGCTTGAGGAGGGGGTGTTTTGTTTCAGCTTTTAGGAGAGCTGGTTGAACATTTTATCATCTCATGTTCCAACACAGAGTTTTTAGATGCTTTAATAGGGAAAGAATGGAGATGGGAGAATTGCAGGTGTCGAGGGGGAAGGTGTTTGTGCTGAGGTTCCCCTTGTGCTGCAGCTGCCAGGCAGGTCAAGCGTGGGGTGCTCCCCTCCCCAGGTCTCCAGATGCTGAGCAGCGTTTGCCCTTCTCTTCCATTTGTTTTTTTTTGTTTTTAACATAACTCGCTACGTTTTGCTTTTTGTTTAATTTTCATAACTTGAATTCATGCTCTTTTTTTTTGTTTTTATGTTTTGTTTCTTTCAGTTAATCACACACAGACTTTCAGGCCAAGAGTGGACTGGGTGCTTTCATGTGTTAAGTTGCTTGAGTTTCCCACCCTGTGACCCTTCTCATAACATTGTGTGAGTGGACCAAAGTGAAAGAGAAAAATGAGCTTCTTCGGTGGTTGCGGTGTAACGACTCGCTGTTAATTGTACAGGATTTATCGGGAGGTTTTGAGGAAGTAACCTGACCATGTATATTTTGTTAAACAAAGTCAACTAATCCCACAAGGAAGATGTTTTGTTCTAAACCCCGCGACTGAGCAGCTGTGTCTGAAGCGTTTGTCTGAACTCATCTGACCCATCAGCTAAATACTTGCTTTCTAGACTTATTTCTTTTTTAATTGGCTAAGGTGACTGCTTGAAGTTCATCTGCCTTCCCCTGTACATGCGTAAATGTGAGGAGAGGTATGAAGAATGCCGGAATGTTTATTTTTCTAACAAAATTCGTGATTTGAATTAAGTTTTTAGCATGGGTAGAAAACCACAATGCTTACACTTGCTGCCCTGGGAATCCGAGTCAGAGTAACCCTCATTCCAGTAATTATATATTTTAATCCTGAATCATTCTAAACACTTTCTACATCATTTATTTTATA
>NW_010185160.1:457-6383 GCF_000695765.1 Mesitornis unicolor | reverse complement strand
ACGACCACTCGGTAACTTTACCTGAGGTTATATACTGTTTAGTACAGCAAGGGAACACATAAGCAACAAATTAAAAAAGCCCAGAATCTTTTCATACCAACCATGAGTTGTTTTTCTTAGACATAAGTTTGTTTTTTTATGTGCCAAAAGAGAATACAAAAACAGAGATATTGCCCAGAACATTACAGCTGCAATTTTCATACTGCACTTCACTCTAAAAATTATAGATGTCTCAAAAGCATGTCCTTTGTCCTGCTAAATAAAACTGTCATGAAACCATTAAGTTAAGGTTAATTAGTAAAAGTAAATGCTAATGCAAATGTAATTAGAGATCCACTATTTGGGATATCTTGTGCTTTCTTTTCCCACCTCTGCCTATAATGATTTTAAGTATCTTATTTTTAAAAGGGGGAGAAAAATGGCATTTGCCTCCTTAATAAATAATAAATTGCAGGCAACATGAAACCTTTTAAAACCCAATGAAGTAACTTGGACATGAACCAGCATCTTCCTTGCTTTCAACCAAAAACCACATTTACCTCCTCCAAAAAGAGATGATTTGGTGCAACAGTACCATCCTGTAATTCATCAGAAAGATTATTAAGTACTTTTAATGTTTCCCCCCCTCTGTTACTATTTAATTTCCACAGTATGCTTCACAATCCAGTACCACTAAGTTACAACAAGTGCCCCACATCAACTATCAAGGTTTTTTGACCTGGAACCTACTGGAAATTCAACATCTATTGATACTTCTCAAATTCAAAGGTTTTATAGTATCTCTATTTAAAATAAAAATCAGCATCAATGTGTGTTTAAGCAGCAAAGCTAAAGTTTTCTTTCTTACAATGTCACTTTCCAAAAAAATATATTCATAAAGTTAAAACTCTAGGCCAGCATTTCAGAGCAAGGAGCTCACTGTTTATTTGCTCAATGTCAACAGCAAACTGGACTACCTCCCATACAAAAACGTTCTTAAAAGTGAAGGCTATGCAAACTCATTGTTTTTATTTTCTCTCGCATGATTTAAGTATTGGAATCTGTAAGGGTTTAAGTTCTAGGTCAGGAAGAAACGTACTGCTTAAATAACATTCTTCCTTAAAATCATGAAGCACATTTTAATTACTTTTAATTTTCATGAGTTACCTGACTTTTTGCCCACTACTGAGGAAGTTAACCAGTGCAAATGCTGATTATTAGATGGGGCCAGAGGTTACACCGTGATTTACCACTGCAAATTCACTGCAGCCAGAATCGAGGAATGGCTCCTACACCCTCTCTGAAACAGTGATGCTTTGCGATCCACTCTCCACCTCCAGCCATCAATTAAAAGATTAAGAAATGTTTTTCTACCAAAGTAAAAACAGCAGCTTGGAAAAATTATACTTTTTAGCTATAAAAAAAAAAGAATCATAAGCTTCTCATTACCAAGACTGAGAAAACAAGAATAATGTCTCTAACCCTCTTGATGAATGACAAAGCCAACTTCATGACACACTGCAACATCCACTGGGGCACTTTTCTGTGAGGAAACAAAGGTCTAAGAGTCTACTATACTTATTTTCCATTATATTTCCAATCATTCATTCAGTTATTTTTTTGACAAACCATTCAAGTGGAATAGCAAATTTGAGGAGACACTGCAAAATTCTTTTCTATTTACATAAGATTCAGTGTAAAGAAATAAAAGAGGTTACTGTAATGCATGAAGTAATTAGGGTTATTTTTTGTGGAAAAAAAAATCTGCTTTCAATACCCTTATATAACTCTGAAAGAAAAAAAAATAGAAAGCTAAATTCATGCAGCTCCAGTCAGTGAGTTATTCCAATTTTCTTGCTATTCAAAACCCAGTTAAGGCACATTTAACTGCAGAAACATTCCACTCAACCCAGAGAAGTTGCTCAAATTAAATCTGCTCTGACAAACACAACCAGTGTCCTGCTATCTGGGGTAACCCCTCAGCTACAGCCACCCTTAATTTATCAGCACAAGGATAAAGCTTCAGAGCAAAATTATTTTCTCAGCCAAGGGTCAAATGTACACTTTTCTGAAACTCAAACATTTCTCAAGGGTCACGAGAACGACCAGGAACCTCTTTTAACTTCAAATAAAGTACTGTTTATTTATGTTGAGACACTATAGAATAGGGGGTTTGTTGTTTAATTTATTTTTTTTATTATTATTCAAAGCTATCAGTCATATAGAATGACTTTACGTGGAATTTATGCTGATCTCAAACTTCCTCTGAAAACTGTTTGCTTGCAGATAAGGAGGAAACAAGAAATAATGAACTCATGTATCAATTACATGTCAAAATTATTTAGCTATTTATTTCAGAAAACCAGAAGAATTGCGTGATGTTTTGAGTTTTTGTTTTTTCCTTTCCAAGTGTCTTATAAAACAAACAAAAATCCACATAACTCGGATAAAGCTCATGTCCCAAATAAATGGCTCTTCATAGCCCAATGTACCAACACATCTATAGGTCCTTTTGACACCCAAATTAAAACTGATTTCTGGCAACAAACCTTAATTAAATACACACATTTAGTCTCTAAAATAGACATATTGTATGTATAAGTAATTATCTTAAATTATGAATTCTTCAGAGAATAACAACTTGAGCTCCAAAATGCAAGATTCCTAGATGCTAGCATAACATAAATGTGTGCGTGTATTTAAAATACATTTTAGTATCTACATTTCAATGAGAAACAGTTGATACGTCAATGAGTTCCTTCCAAAAAACAATGATCCAAGATCATTTCAACAAATGCTTTTAAATGAAACAACAATGTAAAATTTGTATTAGAGTCATCTTCAGACAACAACTCATTGAAATGAAATGACAAAAATCCTAATAAGTCTGCAACACTTTCCATCTTAATCCCTTTTGTCAGGGAAATAGCAGAGACCCTGGCCTCAAATTTGGATCTCCTCATAGGTCCATAAGGACCTATGGCCCTTTACACCAGCACTTTAGATTTCCAAGAAGTCCTGCTTTAGAAGAAATTGGTATTTAATCCTTCCAGGATACAAACTGGAAAGGATATCACTTCTTCAGGTCTTCCAGCAAGAACATACATTTTTAATGATTTATTTTATTTATTAATTGTGGTGGTGGACTTGTGAAGTCTATCAGAGCAATCAACCTTCAGGTGTTTGGAGCTGGAGAACTTCACCAGACTGTGTCTGCACATCACACCTTCACAAGGTTTTGTCTGCTTGAACTGAACTGAGATTTCACCTTGCCCTTTCACAGACAGTTATTTCAAATATATCACAAAGCTGATACTGCACTTAGAAAGTACCAGATGTCTGAAAAAAGATGTATGTCATCAAAACAGTAATCTTTAACAAAAAGAAAATATCTTCTTTGTGGTAGAAACAGGAAAAGAGCAGCCAGTTAAGGCAAACCTGCCTGAGCAATAACTCTTTCAACAGTAATAGCTTCAACACTTGCCATTACTTGCACCCACAACCAAGTGCTCACGCTAAATGGTACCACACAGCAAACAGATGCTGCCCCATGACACAAAACTAGGTTTCAAAGATTTCTTCTGAACTACAAAGAAAATGCTGGAGTCTGAAGCAGCCCAAAACATGAAAATCACAACAGCCAGGTCATCTGCCAATCATAGCCTGTGGGAAAACACAAAAAACCCAAAATACGCCTGTCTACTCCTGCAAACTCAAGTAAAAGCAACAGGAGCAGGAGTCTGATGCTACCAACAGCTCGCGTATGTACGTTGGTAGGGGAAGAAGTATCAGCGTAACTACTGTTTCCAAATGATGCAATCACCACCCCCAAAATCAAGAACAATGGGCCTATTAAAACCTCAGCCCCCAAGTACCCTGGCATCTGCTTTTTCCTTTAAAAACCATGTGGATGACCTTCTATCAGCATCATCTACCAAGAACTTCAAACAATCTACCTATGTGGCACCATCCTGCTGCTGCTGGCTTTTCTCCAAGGCCAAGTACCACTCACAGCTGCTTTCTGTGCTCACCACATCACCCAGCTTTGCTCCCTGCCTGTGAGAGAGAGGTCTGTGAAAGGGGAACCAAGATGAAGCATAAATATATAGGAAAATCTCAGCTGGGAACTCCAATTACCACTCAAAAGGCACACTGTTGTAAACACTTAATTACTCAATGAAACACAGTTATTTCTAGATCGTAGCACACAGAGGCTAAGAATTCAAATTATTTCACACCTACAGAGCCTGAACAGTCAGAAACAAAACTCTGAATTTCAACTCACACTACCAGACCAAGCACCCTCCCTGTTTAAGTATTTTCCTGAACTTTCACCCAGCCAGAGCTGTCTGCTCTGAGTATTAAAAGGTAACTCATTTTCTAATTTAGGAGAGTTGCCAAAAGGGCTGATACATACAAAAACTCTCAAATCATACAGGAACCAGGTTCATTTTCCTGCTTCCTGAGGGCCCACCAGAAAGGTGAAAAAGGAGTCACCACAGAGAATAGGATCACTTTAAAAAACTGAAAAGCAAGTAGAATATCTGGTTATCAGCCTCAGGACACAAGTACAACAACTCAAAGCAAACACAATCTTTCCTCTTGGAATTGCTCCTAATTTTACACCCACTGATGGCACATATGCACCATGGCAGCTGATAAGCTCATTACAGCCAACTCCAAACATTTGGGAGATGAAACACCAACTGGAAGCAGAGAACAGCTCTGACATTTCCTACCGCATCTCCTCCGCACTGGGTATTCTTCACTGGGAAACAGAATGAGAGTGAGAAAACAAATAAGATGGAAATACACTAAAGGGAGTATTTAAAGAATTAAACTGACAGTTGAATTTAAGATGATTTGTTCCCAGACCTGTTCCTAAACCATCTGAGACTACATGGCTGCATAATATTTTCATCTCACTGGCATTCAGTTCTTCTCTCTACAGATTAAAAATACTAGGAAAAGTCTAGGATTTTCAAGTGTTACACAGAGAATCTATATTCTTCTGTATTTACCTTTCAATATAGAATCACAGCATGGTTTGGGTTGGAAGGGACCTCAAAGCTCCCTCGGTCCAACCCCTGCCATGGGCAGGGACACCTCCACCAGCCCAGGCTGCTCAAAGTCCCGTCCAACCTGACCTTGGACACTGCCAGGGAGGGGGCATCCACAGCTTCTCTGGGCAACCTGGGCCAGGGCCTCACCACCCTTCACAGTAAAGAATTTCTTCCTACTATCCAGTCTAAATCTACCCTCTTCCAGTTTAAAACCATTCCCCCCTCATTCTATTGCTACCTGCCCTTGTAAAAAGGCCCTCCACTAAATCTAACTGAAAGACCTTACCCTTTGAACAACAGAAGATGAGAGCAGCCCAAATACCCCTAAAAAGGGGCAGCTCCAATGACTAGGCTTCTGGAGCTTTAAACCCCCACAGATAAGAGACAGAGAAGATGGCCCAGGTGCTCAAAAAAACATCTTAGACCACTGTGGAGATGTGGATAGAGCCAGACCTCCGGAATCACATCCTGTGCAGCTTCTGTGACCTGCAGACCTGCTCTGCTGTCCCTCTCTAATGCCACTTCTCAAACGTGAGCCATCTTGACGTAGTAGCAGCAATAATCTCTTTGAGTCTTCTTGGGTCTTCCTTGTCTAGGAAATGGAGAAATAAAACAGCTTTATGCCTGTCAACCGGGTCACTGTCACCGATTTTTGGTCTTAAGGCACCAAAGAGAGATATACTTGACTTCTGTGCCTAAGTCTTTGCTGTTCAGACCAGAGACCAAACCCAAATTCTAGCACGCCAGCGTTTTTCAAGATCCAGTGTCTTTCATGAAAACAAGGCTGAAAACCATAACAGAGAAAGCAGATTATTAGGAGCTTGAATATACAGCATGATGTCAAATAGGACAGAGCACTGATACTACGCTCTGGGATTTGACAG
>NW_010185160.1:0-414 GCF_000695765.1 Mesitornis unicolor | reverse complement strand
TCATAGAGAAACACTGATCTAATTCAGTGTTGTAATTAGAATAAAATTTAAAATAATCCTATATTTATAAAAATAAATAAAAATTTCTAAATTAAAACAAAATTAGTACAAAGAAGAATGTGACACAAATAAAGACTTTCCTGCTCAGCACCTTTAGACACTTAATAGGCCACACACCTACCATCAGAAAAGAGAAAAAAGGATTGAGTGATGAAGAAAATCTTCCAGATAAGTATTTATTTTTTTGCACCACCAGAGTGCAGCAGCAAATAAAACTCCCTTTATACTCATCACATCCCTCCTACACAGAGGACAATAGCCTTCAACTTTGAGGATCTTCAAAGTGATGAAATGGGGGGCTCGTAGTTTAGGGCTAGGGTCTAGGTGAAACCTAGCAATCACGTAACCAAGGAA
>NW_010185159.1:50545-62631 GCF_000695765.1 Mesitornis unicolor | reverse complement strand
CCTCCCGGCGGCGAGGCTTGAGCTCCCCTGGCCACGGAGCTGCGCCCAGCCGGCGTTTGGAGCCCGGGTCGAATGAGCGCAACGCGATCGGAGCACTGGGACGCAACGCGACTCTCCTCGGGTAAAGAAAACCAGCGCTGTGGGGTGCCCGCAAATGCGATGCCAGAGCTGGTACGCTCAGCCCCACTCCTACCTGGGCACATGTACCCTCGGCAAACTTCGATTTCCTTGATAAATCCTCCATCCTTAAAAGACTTCCAGCTTCTAACTGAGCCCTGCCTTCATCCAGGCAGATAGCGCAAATGGCCTGCTCAGGAATCTTTCTAGTTCGATTTTTTGGGTGTAAATAGCCAAAAGCAACATTGAGTTCCTTAGCCATTATTCCCAGGGGACATTAAAAGGAGAGGTTGTAGTAAATTGGATAGATCTATAAGACTACACAAGGAATAACATGGTTACTGACATATAAACTATCACTATTTAAATTTAAATCTTGTTGCAATAAATACAGTAATTCAGACCTCTCGCAATTGAGATAGCTGACATACATAGAGGTCCCAATAGCCTGAATGTCCTTTTCAACTGCTGAAGCACAGAATCCATTTTAAATTAATTTGTAATTGCATGCTATAATGTGCAAGTCCCTCTGTCAAGCCTAAATTATCCCAAAAAAGGGATACATTATGTTGCTAAGAAAGCAGAAGGATGAAGTTAGAGACAGGCTTGCCCATGCCTGTCAATTTCAAATGTAAATGATTTGCCGTTTATAAGTAAAAAGTGTGTACCCAGAGCAAAACAGAAAACCAGACTTCAGACTTAATTAGTGTGTCAGTTTAATATGGCCTTGCTGCCAGAAGTGTCATCTGTGCCTGTAATCACAATGGTTTTATGATCTGCAGTTTGATGGATCTCCCACAGCGCTTACAGAATTCAGATGTTTTAGCAAAACTACAGGCTTTCTACACTTAGAATTGAATTGGACAGGCTGCTTTTCCCTTTTCATTCTGAAGCCATTACTCTTGAGTTTAAAAGCCTGCTCTCTTTTCCTTGCAATGACTAAAGTGGCTTATACATAAATGATGTGGTTGTAAATCAGTCTGATAGGCTTTTAGAAAGAAGTACCCACATAAATAATTTATGGTATTTGAGTAATATTTCTGCCACTTCTGGCCTCCAGAACAAGCTCTTTTCCTTTACTTCGTGTTTATAAATGTGAAAGTAGCTGTTCAAGAGTGGATTGTTCACTTTTTGGTTTTGTAACTGTAAGGTGTTACTGTTTCACACCTGGAAAAAAAGCTTGTGTGCCAAACAAGTTGTTGCTCTTTTCCTTTAGTTTTACCCCTTGGTGCAATAAAACAAAGCACCTCTTGCTACAAACCTGGCTCATTGTTTGTTGTTGTAAGGATTTTTTTTTTAATACCATCATTGAAAGATTATTGATGAAGGAGTACCAGTTAATCCCTTTAATGAAACATTTTCTATAGAGTTGTGAATTAACACAAATTAAGTAATGTGAGAAATTAAGTAGGATGTATATTCTTAGAAAGCAAATGTATTTCAAATTTAGAATCATTTGGAATAAGTTTTCAAAGGTGCTGCTGATGCACTTTGAACTAGTGAAACTTTGTGGATCCTTTGTAAGGCAAAAGTGTCAATGGATGCTGAATTACAAAGCTATGTAGGAGAGAAGTAATTTACACATAACATTAAGGAACGCATTTGGAGGTGTATCCAGCAAATGTTGAAAAATATGCAATCTAAAACACAGCAGCACATGCGTTAACCTAACCCATTTGGACTGGAATTAAATTTGTAATTGCTGGGGAAGTAGGGTCCTACAGCAACTTGCAATGGATACACTGATGTTCGATGAATTTGTGACAAGTGTATAAAAGCTGTTATGACAGGAAACTCAGCATAATGAGTAAGGAGGTGAGTTTCTCATCCTGCATTCCAAAAATGCAGGAATTGACCAGATAGGCTTTGTTTCAGACGTTGGAGGTATTCAAACAGTCTAAATAGAAACACTCCCCCCACAAGTCCACTATGTTATTCTGCTAAGCTTGTATAAAGATAAGGAAGAGCTTTACACTGTGTTCATTGAAGTGTTAATCAGTAAAAAACGTAACCAGAATTAGCGTTTTCTGTTCTGTGCAATGAAGGGTATCATCATCCTAGACATACCAAAAGTAAGTATAGTACTGCCTGATCAACCTAAGGGTTAAATTTTGCTTTTGGAGCCACATATATAGATTCCACTGAAATAAGTGGGACTGTTTGAAGGTACGTCAGATCTGAAACAGGCTGTAACTGAGGAGAAATTGTTATAGTGGTGTTCACGTGCCTTGAAAGCAAATGTATTTAAATTACTGCAGATAGCTCCAACTTTGTATGTATTACACCTTTTTATGCTCCGAGGTGGTTTTACTACAAAATCTGGTGTGATTCAGTACTAAGAAGATACACTGATGTGGTATCAGGGCAAGCGTGAGAGACCACCTTTAGTCTGCAATGGACATCCAGTGTCATGACTTCCCCTGTGCATACAAAACACTGAATATCTTTTTCTTCTGTTGAAGTTAACAGAACGTTACCTCAGTTTTCTCAAGTGATCAAGGTTGTTTGCCTTGGAGATATTATCAGTAGTCAAAACCGAACAGTTAGATTGTACCGATTTTCCCACATCAATTTCGTAATCTGTTTTCTACTCTTTAAACTGTGGTGTAGCACAGGCCTGTCTTGATTAGGAACATCTGCCTCATTATACTTAAAAGATGTACACCTCAGATCAGTGTTAGATAAAGCAGCCTTTGCGTAACAGGTTAATCAACTTATAAAACAGCTTGGAGTTCGCAGAGGAGAGAATACTCCACAGAAATAAAAAAAAATTGAAGGTTGTTTTTTGGGGGTTCTTTTGTGTCAGCAACCTTAGGTTAAATACGTGGTATTACCTTTAGTGCTTGCTAAGTCACTTGTTGCTACGTGCATGGGTGTTTGCTCGTGGTGGGCTCTGTGGAAGTGCATTTATTGAAAGAATGGTAAAGATTTTTGCTTGGCAAACTAAAGCTTCCCTATGAAGGAAACTTACCACATAGAGAAGGATGAGGTTGAGTAAAAAGCCCTCTAAAAGTGCACAGCCTATGTTAAAGTAAGTCATATTTTATAGATGATTGTGCAATGGTACAATAATTTCTTGAAACAGCCATGTTGTAGCTGAGGGTTTCCCAAGTTGTACATATGCAATTCATGCTATGGAAGCTATTCCAGAGTGATGCAAAATTGCCTACTTCTGCCTTACATGTGAAGAGAACTGGGAACTGAGGGGAGCTGATAGGAAAAGAGGTGATTTAGGACTAAAATCTGTCTCTAGGGTAATGGATGGTAGAGTAGAATTGCATGTAAGGAGGTGTTCATTTCAAAAATTAGAAGTTTTGTGCACACTGTCATGGAAATTGAAGGTGTTGCTGCTGTAACCTACAGAAGTAGTTATACTTGTACAGATTAAATTCAGCACTGCCTGTTGGAGAAGATTGGTTTATTTCCTACATGGGAATTTGTGTACACACCCAGATTTTTCTCAGCAGCTGCTCCATTTACTGCCGCCATGCAAATAAATACCTACTTCTAGAGTGCTGTTGAAAGTTATTTCTTAAGCAGTTTCCCAAAACAACCATTTTTCTGATTGTCTACCTGATATGTTCAAAGTTTAAGCTTTTGCACCATTGACTTTTTTTTTAAAAAGCAAGATCAAATTATAGTAGAAAAAGCTGTTAAGATTCTTTGCCTGTTCTAGTCTGTCAAGGTGACATTTTGGAGCACAGTGCAACACCTGTACCCTTGTGTGGGGGGGTTTTTTCCATCAATATGAAAGCTTTCCAAGAACATTACCAGCTAAACTGAAAATAGTTTCCTCTAAATAATAAAAAATAGTCACAGAGGTAATAAATGGTAATTCCCAGGTGCCTCTAAACTGATTATAAACTGCTTTTATCATCTTGCATACAGAGCAACTTTAAATTTTAGTGTTTAAAGACTGTTTGAAAATACAGCTTTTTTAAACACCAGTTTATGAGTCAGGCAGTCTCCTAGCACTGTTCTGGCCCTGGAGGGTGTTTGAGGCTCTTTTGTACTCTCATCAATAGCTCATTATCCACTTCAGTATTAATGTTTCATGGGAGTTAAAACGTTGTGAGGAGAGGGGGAGTGAGGAAACAATATTCTACTGAGGAATGGAAGTGCCTTGCCTTCCCTAGCTCCTGGCTCTGCTGTTGAGGTAGATTTATAACTCCATTTGTAGAATTAACTTTTCTCTCTTCCGAGCTCCTACTCTAATAATTTTGAAATTGAAGTTCTGTCACTTGGAAATCCTCTGACAATTGCCTTGAGACACAAGGCTTTGCTGTGCTGCACTTCACTGGATTGGAAAAAAACCACCACGTTGTTCTAATAGAACATTTGGTTGTAACCAGGCTCACAGCTGAAGCAAACTGCTCCTACAGGCAAAGCCTGAAACTAAGCTGGCATCATCTGTCTCCTTCACACAAGCTGTAGAGCAATACAGAATTTGAATACAAACCACTGACATGTTTTTAAACTGTTTATTGTAAAGAGGTATATTTTGATTGATTGATTGCGAGTATTCTCTAGCGGCATCTGATCTTTTGGATTAAAACCATGTGATGTAAAGCTGTTTTCAGCAGAATTCTGTACTTCCTCGTTCTCATTCAGAATCAATTCCCACATCTTATTCGGAGCTTTATTAGAAGAATCTCTCTTTAAAGAATTCAGACTGACAGCGATGCGCACCATATAAAAACTTAAAGGACTTATTACTGGTTTCAGTTAAAGCAGTTTTGCTTCAAAATGCCACCCACCTATTGTGCATGAAGATTTGTGGCAAACTGGTAATAGGGCTATGTAGACAAATGCACACATTTAATGCATTGTCTTTTCCCCAAGGGCTTTATAATAATTAAGATCTAATTTGGGCTGCTTAGAGTGGGAAAAAAATGTAGTATTGTTCAAACTTTGATTCCCTCTGGCACACACCACAGATGCTATTTTTTTCCTCTCTAATCCTTTCCCTTGGGCTGCAATGGATTCTCTGCTTAGCAGCGGCAGTAGCCAGCTTAAATCACAAGTATGTCTCCTGGTAATAGTAATTTCTAGAAGTTATCTTCCAAAACTACATGTATTTACTACAAACTGCAGCAAACCTCTGATTGAAACACATTCAAATGTATAAACAGTGTACAATTCTACAACTTTTGGACTTGAGATGAATAATTACAGCCAACCAATATTAAGGAGAATTTTAGCTACACCTAGCATAATTACCAGTCCTCATATTTGCCAAGGAAACAACTAATATCCTTCTTCTGGAAATTGTTTGCCAGGTTCTCAGTAAACTTTGGATTCCTTGTTTAAAGACTAGAAAAAGAACTTCTTTTAAAAAGTGCTGAAGCTGGAGTACAGTAGAAAAACATAATACTAGCCAGGTTCTGACTGACTGTCAAATAACGTTGCCCACTGAGGATTTTAGACTTTCCCAAACTGGTTTGACATCTCCAGCTGTCTTTTATGTATATTGATTTCTCTTGTATTTGTACTGCATACAAATATCTTAGCAATAGACTACCAGTTGTACTCAGCATCAGTGCAAATACAATAAAAGTCTCTCTGGGCTCCTACAGAAGTGCCGCTGCAGCTCCTTTGCACGCCTGCTGTATGGGCTCTCAGCGAGACCATTTCTCCAGCAGCAGGGTGGAGCGGAAATGCAGGACCCTGGCCTGGAAAAGGGTGCCATCTACTGAATTATCAGTACAACTTCTTAACATTCTTACAGGTTCTATGTGTTTCTCAAGTCTGCATGGTTTGTGTGTTGCCATCATAACACAAGACTATGATTGCAGTCCAAACAGTAATCTAAACTAAAGACTGACAGCTCAGGGTACAGACAGCTAAATTTTTAGAAAGTTGCCTCTGCCTTTTATCAGAGTCTAAGTATTAATGGATATTGAAAGTGATCTAAGAAGACAGTGCTGGGAAATCTGAAAGTGGAATTATTTTGGTTTTCCTTCCATAGAATGGTACAATGCATTCACGTTTACCTAAAAGGAAATTAAATAAAAACATCATTTGTTACCAGTTTAATATTTAGAATAAGGACTCAAGACATTATTTTTTGTTCTAGTCGCTGATCTTTGCAGGATCCAGATGCTGTTGAATTATTTTTTTTTACTAGCAAGGATAACTTACTTGTTCTTTAAATAAAATATTTGTTTCACTGATTTAATTTAATTTAGGTTCACTTTTGCTGGTTTTTTGACTGGAAGACCAGAACAGCGCCTCTGCTTCTAGGATGAAGCTAGCCATTTCTGCATAATGTGTTTAAGAAGAAAAGCTCTGACTGTTGTGAAGCAACATCAAAAACCAAATTTCCAACTGGGGCTGTGGCAGTTCCATGGAGTGAGAAGTATAACAGTATCGTAATGTCCAACACATCTGTGTCAGAACATTGTTATACACACTGGGCAGGGGACTTCATCAGCTTTTGGACGTCTTCATATAGACTCTGTTAGTCCTGTTATCATCAGTGTTTGTATTTTCTCTTCTCTTTAGGGATGCCTGAAAGTCAAGGGAAAGACAGCGAAAGCCACATCAGCAGCAACAATTCCAGCACAAACAATTCAGTTGCTTGCTTCGGGCAGGTCAGTTCCTTTTGCCTGAAAGGGAAATAGAAGTTTTATGCTTGCACTTCTGGAAATCTGCTCTGCATATTTACTCATTTTAAAGTTGGATACAGTAAGGCTGGAGTCATATCCATTACCCTAGCTATGCCATACCTAATTGCATATCACATTGTCCTCCATGACAGCCTTGGCATGCCTCAAGTTATAATAAATTGCTCTGGATTCTTCACAAATTTTTTTTTAATTTTGTTACTTAAAAGTGGACCTCATTTTATTCTCTCTTATTCCTAGATGGCCTGGGTCATGCTTACACACATTCTCAGTACATTCAGACAATTCAGCTACTTTCACTCAGCTATGAAAAAATAAATTTAAAAAAATAAAAAATAATTTGGAAGAAGACATACCATATCTGGGCTGAACAGACCTTTTGGTGGTGAATTCTCTTCTCCATGATAGGCATTTTATCTGTATTAACTGGATGTGACACAGGCATATGCAGTCTCCCTTTTTATGTTTTTAGGTTACAGGCTTGCATTCTAGTGCCAGAAAAAGATAAAGTTATTCCTTTAAGTTTAAATAGAACCAAATAGAAAATAGAGAGGTTTGGTAGGTGTTTGAACTTCTTATGTGGCACACACTCAATCCAGTGCTGTGTTCTGCTGAGTGCTAGGGCAGCCAATACACATATACATAATACTTATGACTTAGGTGGTAAAACCTCTGTTCTGTCCCACATCAGAGCATGGCAACACAAGCTTTTTAGTACTTAATCCTTAAGCATGCATTTAGGTTTCTCTAACCTTTACAGATTGTAATTTGCATTTCTACTAAGACAATAAGCAAAAGTTACAACACTTCAGGCTTCCAGTGATGCTGGAGTTACTCAAAGGACCTTCCCTGCATGAGGAGAATTTGCTGAACACTCCTCAAGAATTTTCTATTTTAATTGCTTGCCTGAGCTGCTCACCTCCCTGCCCTGATGGCATATGATGGTAGGGTAAGGTTAAACTTTGGTTTTGTTGGAGTTTTTAAATACACTTTTCTTGCTGGTCACAGAGATATCATGGGGTTTTTTTGAGAAGTAAAACAGAAGCTTAAATGTGTGTTCCTGGCAACCTTGACTAGGATTACAACTGCATTAAAATTTCAATAGGATACTAATAGGCCTGGCTCATCTCAATTCTAATGTAAGTGGTAGCTATGAGAAATGAAAAAGAGTTGCTACAGCTCAGTAATTAATGGTGGTATACATATACTTCAAGAGTAAGAGGAAAAAAATGATATAATGCACAAATACAATGCACACATACCCCCTGAGGTCTTTCTTTGGCTGTTACATCCCGAGTCTAAAAGTGGATCATAAAATGGGATAAAGAAGTGATATAGGGAGAAGTGGGGGAGCTGAAATAAGGAGAGTGAGAAGATTTATCTTACTTTCTTTTTGTCAAGTATCAATACACAGCAAGTGAATATCAAGCTATCCAGCATGCTCTTCGTCAGAGACTGGGCCCAGAATATATCAGCAGTCGGCAAGCTGGAGGGGGACAAAAGGTATGAACAAACATGCATAGATGTTTCAACTCACAGGTTTTTTTCCAGGAAAGCTAGGGTAAAAAAAAGTTACACTAATCCTTACTTTTTGAAGGTAATTTCCCACTAGTATTTTAATATGCAGATATGAATGTAAAGGCAGCATAGCATAAATTCTGGCTTTTACTGAGCCACAGGTTCCTTTTACACTTAGGAAAAAAACCCCTTAATTTTTCAGTGCTTCATCCTTTACAAGGGAATATTTCTCTACTTGTGGAACGTTGAGGTGTTTTTCTAAATTTTTCCCCACAACTGGAATATATGAAGCATTATATAACATTGGCTGCATTTTACCCTCTTTAGTGCCTGCTAGCTCTGCCTTCCCTTGATTAAGTCGTATTTGTTGTGATGTTAACCACCCATCACAGTTGCTGGAAGGAGGTGAAACTTCTGCACCATCATCCTTTTATTTACATTATCTGAACCTTGACATTATCTGGGTTTCATCAGTATAAAACGATGTGTGTAATCCTTCTTTAAAATAAAGCATGTATGTATGTGTGCACATGCACATGTATTTATATATCTATTTATGTATATATGCTTTTCTTTCCAGGTCTGTTACATCGAGGGTCACAAGGTAATCAGTCTGGCCAATGAGATGTTTGGCTTCAATGGCTGGGCTCATTCAGTCACTCAGCAGAACGTGGGTAAGTGTCTTCTGAGGGTAAAGAAGTCTTTCCTCTCATTTCACTGTGAGGTCCTGAAGGAAAAGTCTCTCGAGTGGGGGCTAGCGTGTCTGTTCTAGAACTTGATCACTTCAAAGTACATGGGGAGAGGTGTGTGGAATTTCCAGGTGTCTTAGCAGTTGGTAAGAATGAGAGAAATTGAGTAATAAAGGAGTTTGTTTTCTTTTTAGATCTTGCACTGAAATATGTCATAGTCGTTATTCTAAGTGTGTTTGATTATTCTTGAGCAATTCTAATCAAGTTTTCTGATCTCTATGGGAACACTCAGTCGAGAGTAATTACAGTTAAACTATTTTACACCCAGCAGC
Source organism: Mesitornis unicolor (assembly GCF_000695765.1). NCBI lineage: Eukaryota > Metazoa > Chordata > Aves > Mesitornithiformes > Mesitornithidae > Mesitornis > Mesitornis unicolor. The sequence continues at coordinate 53,349 of NW_010185159.1, read as the reverse complement.
CCTGAGCCAACTTTCATACTCACCTGTGATTTTTATATTCTAATAAGTTAATATTCTCAGTTAATATTCCTCTAATCTTTAGGGACCCATCTTTTTCTGCAGATTCTTCTTCTAGCCAATACCTGGTTCTGAGATTTTTACAGTAGAAAGCCTTGGAAAAGTTCTAGAAAATGGCATTCAGATTATTTTAAAGCTTAAGCTTCTTTCATCTCGATAGCTGAAATAGTACCTACGAGAGGAGTGTTGTCCTTGCTTGCAGATCTGCTATGCTTAGACTGGAGGCTGGTTGTTGAAGGAGCTCAACAAAGCTGTGTAAATGTACCTCCTTCCTTCCCCCCACTCCCTTCAGTAATTTTTTTTTACTTCAGTCTGATAGATTCTAGACATAGAACAAGTTATGTCACGTTAAACATGTTATGTTATTCTGTACCACCTTTTTTTTCCCTTTTCAAGTCAAGAAAGGACTGACATCCTTTAAACTTCTATCTTTTTCAAATAATGCCATACCAAGTAATTCCTTAGCAATTCAAAAGCTAAGGGTCCTGTTATGTTTTGTTTAAAATTCCTAGGTAGAAAAAGGGCTTGCACTTCCATGGGGTTTAAAAAACAATTGAACAAATAGACCAGATGAGTACGGAACTTCTGGACCCCAGAGTACAGTTTGCTTGAATTTCAAAGCATTTCGTTTCAGACACATGTAATGTTTCTATCAGACTTGCAAGACCGCTAACTAGAGTGCCCTAAGTATATTATATAGCATTGCTTTTGGTGTAAAATAAGGTGGATTAGAGTTTCTGGATTGAGAGTTGTATTGCAACCTGTTAAGATCTTCAGTCACTCTGTCCTGGATGAAACTTTGTGCAAAATTACACAAACTGGAGACTTCTAGTATGTAATAGGAAAGAAATTACTTTTACAGACAACAGAATTTCTTTTCTATTGCTGTTATTATAAATTGATGCTTTAAATCTTTCCTTTCAGCTTAAAAATTTGTTGTGGTTTGAAAGTTTAGGATATGTAGTAGAATAAGAAGTAACTTTTTCAACACTTCCTTCTTTTATCTGTTTAAGTTTCTACGTGTAGTGGCACGGTGAGGTCTAGCCAGTGATAGCTGGAAAGTATCACATAACACGTCCAGAGCATGTATGCGAGTCAGCATTCTCACACTACAGTTAGTATTTTTATTAAGTCATGCTCCATTTAATAGAATACAGTATCTTGGGCACATTCAGCAAGGGTGTTCCAGGCTTATGAACATCCTCAAAGGACAATATAAGATCTAAATGTGGATCAGAAGTCTTTTGTTTGTTTAGGATGTTACTTTTCTCTCCCCCAGACTTTGTTGACCTTAACAACGGCAGGTTCTATGTGGGGGTCTGTGCATTTGTGAAAGTTCAGCTTAAGGTAAGTGGATTTTTTGGTATTCTTGGACTACAGTTGAGAAATTACCTAAGGCTGCGAATGAAAGTTCATGCATAGGTCAGACTGGTTCTCGAGTACTGGACTACACCACAGAACCGAGTGGTGTCCAAAACATTGACCTTGCTATAGAACAACCAGCTAAAAGCAAATAATATTACGAGACGTGCTGTATATGCAGAAATTCCCTTATACTTAATGTTTCTAAAATTTTACTGCAGGATGGGTCATACCATGAAGATGTAGGGTATGGAGTCAGCGAAGGCCTAAAGTCTAAGGCCTTGTCCCTAGAAAAGGCAAGAAAAGAGGCAGTAACAGATGGACTGAAGAGAGCACTCAAGTAAGTGAAGATCAGTACTTGTACATTTTTGGAAGTTAAGTGAGAATTAAGAGTTCTTTTCAGTCACAGTGAGCTCTTTTGTTTCTCAGGTGCTTTGGGAATGCTCTTGGGAACTGCATCCTAGACAAAGACTACCTCCGAGCTGTGAATAAGCTTCCACGTCAGGTGCGGTACATGGGCTGTTAGAGCAGGGACTGCTTCACATCTGCTGGTTCTCATCCCTCATATTAAAAAGATTATAAATAATAATATCAATGCATCTCATCCCTGAATGTTTCCAGCTATGAGACCAGTAGTCTTTGCCTGCTAGTTTGTATGAACTGTCTGTTACAGTGTTCTTCCCCAACAATTTACCACAACTACTCTAAATTTTGACTGTTTGCAGTTGGCAAAGTTACTAAGGTGAAGAAACAGTATCCTAACTCAAGATCTCATGTGACTTTTATGGCCATGTTGTCTGTCTGTTAATGCCAGTATAATGCATACATCTGTGTTCATAGCAGGTTAAATGTTACCATAGGAAGCACTAAACTGTGTAAACCAGCTTGTTCTAGGGGTCATTTTCTCCACGTGCTGCAGGTCTTAAGACTGTTCAAGCTTTAGCAGTTGCAGCAAGTCAGTTCATCGCTCTCATGTAACCACCTGCTTTAAATCTGTATCAGCAGTGATAGCAGTGTCTTGTCATATATTCATCACATAGGTGAAGTGGAAGTCCTTGGGAGAACAGACTCTGTCAGGGCTGTGGGCATGTTCTGTACTGTGTATTTTTGCCCTGTATAAGGCAGAACAGATCTCTTGGTTCATTCTCATTGTCAGTGGTAGCACAATCCAGTTCACTACTTTGAATTTTAAAAACCAAACTTGTCATATTCCTCTCATTACTGGACTTTTTCAGGAATAATTAAAAAAAAAGCATGAGAGATAACTGCATACAGTGACACAATTGCCAGTGTAATAGATCATAACACCAGAGGCTGCAGGCAGGGCAGAAAAGTAGCCAGACAGCACATCTGTTATCTGTGTAACCTACCCTAAAGCAGGTACA
>NW_010185159.1:38837-50514 GCF_000695765.1 Mesitornis unicolor | reverse complement strand
ATTCCTGCAAAATCAGGGCTATTTATTTCATTTAGTCCCAAAGTCTCTCAAGCTGACAGCCTGCTGTCAGCCAGTGGGCAGCAGGAAAAAGGAGTGTTCTTTAGCCTTTAGGGAGCTATGGGAGAAAATAGGAAGAAAGACTTTCTCCTTCAAATAAAGTTTTTCATATGCATAGCCCAGGATATCCTAGAAATAATGCCAGGTGGGTCACATACCAAAGCTGTTTGTTGTAGTTAGAATTTTCACTTAATTTTAAGCAAAATGCATACAAGTAGCAATGTCAATCTATGCATTAATGGTTGCTTTGTTATTAACTGGTATTCAAGCTCTTCCAGGCCTCAATGCACATCACAGCTAGATAGAAAATAAACTCAGCATGGTCCATGTAACAAAATTTACAGTGTGCCTGTATTTCTGTGCCTGTATTTCACCTCTCAGTGTTCATTGCTCTTTTTAGCACAGGTGACAGGTAGTCATTCTCCTGCTCTGGCAGGGGGGTTGGACTGGATGATGTTTCGAGGTCCCTTTCAACTCCTAATATTCTGTGATTCTGTAACAGTGGTTTTTGCACTGAGGTCTCAAGAAAAAGTAGTTTCTAAAAGTGGTTTCAACTTCCAGTTAACCAAATTGGATCCTTCCCAAAAGAACACTGCAAAAAATTAGATGCATCTATGATACAAAGCATAAACCAAACCGTTTAGACTGGACCCACAACAACTTTTAGCTGTTGCCAGTCACCTCAAAGTTTTACTACAGAAGAGCAAAACGGGTAACAGTATTTTGCTACGCTACATGAGGAGTGTACAAATGGCCCCTCAAATGTCCTCTGCTTGACTTCAAAGATGTCAGACTGGTACCTGAATTTTGCGACTAAATTATGAAAGCAGCATGTACTGGACTTGGCTGCTGGAGGATGAGGAATAACATTAGGAAGATCTACACACCAATTTGTTTGTTTTAAATACTTGATGGGATACTACTGGCAAACTGAGGCTCTTGAATTTATGAAGCATTAGTGTGTACAGCTGATTCACTTGAACACTTACTTTCCTTGCCTTACCTTAATATGGTTCTTATCCTTACTAAGCAGTAAGGAGCCGCATTACATCTTACTTTGCTTTTCAGATTCCTTATTTCCTTAGTTTTCAGTTTGCAAGGGAAGAGCTGCAGTTACTTTTACTCTGTGAAGCAGTACGTCAAACAGTGAACCTTCTGAGGTAACCAACACCATGGAGAAATGCCTCTTGTGGAGGTCTTTGGTGCAGAGAAAGACAAGAAATTGTGATGTACATCTTCATCAGTGACAACCATACTGTAACTGTTCTTTCAGAGCTATCACAATTTCTAAGTATGCTGTGATGTTACACAGCAGTCTTCTTAGTATTAAAGTTGTCCTGGCTGTTACTGAGGTCGCTCTGAGCTCAGTAATCAACATTAATCTTGTTGGCTCCTGACGCATACCAGCTGGGGGCAGTAGGCTTCTAGGTGGCAACCTACCTTGCTCATTGAGGAAAAAGTAAAACCTTTGTGACTGCTGCTCCACGGAGTTTCATAGTAAAGTGACCTTCATCACAGCAGGATTTACCAAACCCTGTTAGTCAGCCTGCAGCTGTGAGGCAGTTCTAGCTAACTTGGCCTTGTAGGAGCAGATCCAAAGTGACACCTCGCCAAGTAAAGAAGGCACAGATCTCTGCTTTCCCAGGGTCATTGTCTACTAGCAGCATTGCCACAGATTTGTAAAATCACAGAGCCAAACCATCCCATCTTTAATAAAGGGAATGGTGTACCTTCCTCAGTGACCTCGTGATTGCAGAGCTGAGTGAAGGTTTGCCATGCCCTGTAATACAGGTGTGAAAACAGAACTGGCAAAACTAACAGCCTGCCTGAGAAGCTGCAGAATTCTGCATCCATCACCTGCATCTGTTCTCATTTGCAGAGAGCAGTGTGGGGAGATGTGGGCTATCTGCACTGAAGACCTGAACTATTAAACTAACACTGGGTCTCATTAATTCAGTGATTAACTGACTGAATGACTTTGTACTGGAAATGCATTTCAGTTTCCTAACTCACTATTCTGCTTAGAGCAAACAAACTAGATTTTTCAACAGTGCTGTATAGGAAAAGCCTGTGCACATTTCATTAACTTGATGAAGGAAATTTCTGAATATGGTGTGGTTTTTTTCCCCCTCTTCCTTTACCAGATACCCCCCGAGTTAGATTTGGCCAAAGCTAAAAGAGAGGACTATGAGCCTGAAATAGAGAAAGCAAGATACAATAGCTGTTTGGAAAGGCAGAGCACAGGAGGGGGAAAACACTGTGAGATGGCATCTACTTGGAAGCCTGGCCAGACAGAGGCTGCTGTAGTGGCAGTACATCAGAAGCAGTCAAATAGTTCCAGGTGAGATTGCTATTATAAATTTATTTTATATGCTATATTAGAAATTACTGTACCTTTTAAAACTCATGGATAGCCCAATTTGGAAGATGCTGTAAAATGGTAGTTTAGTGTATTTTCCTTCCTATTATTTCTTTATTATTTTTTTTTCTTCATAAAATATAATTGCTGAAATCCTCTTTAACTTTGTGCTTACCTGTGGGGATGGACAGGAGTTCAGAATCCATAGCTATCGAGTGCGATGCCACTTACCAGCGGAAATTGCGCCAAAAGCAGCTACAGCAACAGTTCTGGGAACAGATGGAGAAAAAGCATCAGGTTCCAGTAGTTACTCCTAGCAGCAAACAGGGTAAGACCTGGCATTACAAACTGACAGTTTGAATGATAGTTCTGACAGGCATACTGCTACCAAAACATAATCAGCTCTAAGAAACAAGAGGGTACCTGGTGGCAGCCGCTGGTCAAAATTTCAGACTCATGCTTCCTTAAGAAGGAGCAAAAGGATTCTTCTGTATTTCTAATATTGGTCTCGTCTTCTCTTGCCTCCATCCAGCAACATCCAATCCTCCTGTGAAGCACAGCACTCCAACAGCAGTACAACAGGAGCTAGCAGTGGAAGAGGAGTTCTTTGCAGGTTAGCCAAAAAAGTGATTAGCAATGTGACTGTTAAAGCATGAGCATTTCAATCAACTCTTCAGAGGATGATGTAAAAGTTCTGAAGAGGCTGCAATAATAGAAGCATGAGTAGGAATCTGATCTTAGCAATGCAAGCCTTGCTTGCATGGCAGGGAAAGGACGAGGGGGTGCACAGCATGCTCTTCAGTAACAAGATAAGTATTCAGTAAACCCTTTCCCTCAAGTGATACTGCACAGAAACAGAACATCTGTGAGTGTGAGGGGCTGTCTTAACATAACCATGACTGTTTGGGGTCACACTTACACCACAGTGCCTGGACATTGCTGAACTCCAGAGCACAAGGGGTACTACCGTTTCCCTGCCGTGCACTAGCATGAGAGATGCTTCACAGTTTCACTTCTGTAGTGGCCACCACTACTTGTAGGACAGGAGTGGGCTGGTCCTGGAGTTACTGTAATGGCTGTAGTCCTCTACTGTCATTTTTGCTTTGATCACCTTTTTATTCATTCCAGATGATCCTGAACTTTGGGATATTTCCTTGGAGACTGTTGATCTTAAGGTGATGGGTCACAAAATGGCAGATGCGTCAGCTGGACACCAGACACCTGAAACGCCCCGTGGACATCATCAAATGACTACTCGCAACAGGACGCCTCACAGAATGAATTACCACAAAGCTGCTGCTAGATTTCCACAGTTGCAGCCATCTGCTACAGCCATGAGCCACAGCAGCTGGGCCAGCCACCACATCCCAGGTACGTGCTACCAAAAACTGAGTTCTGTCTTAACGAGGGCTCTTGGCTTTGAGAGCAGTGCTGTCAGATTAGCAAAGTGGAGTGGGAGAAGCATTCATCTTCTCTGGGACCTGGCTGCAGCTGCTGTGATAGCGGGCTAGGAGAACTCCCTGTTTTTTCCACCCAACTGGCCTGTCAAGAAAGAACTAGACAAAGAATTGAGGAGCACTTTTAGAAGCAGAAAAAAGCTTTAAGAAACATCCATTTCTCACTGTCTCCCTGTTCGGCAGAGTGCAGCCCCCACAGGAGAAGTCAAAGCCTGAAGAAAAGGAGGCTAGAACCTACCTAGGACACCTGGTGGTACCAGTACCTCCTTACTGGATGGCACCAGAAGACTGCAGTTGGCTGTTCAAATTACGTGAGGAAGTCTAACACATGAATGGATTTTCCTGTATATCATGGTGAAGCAACACAAAGAGTTTAATACAGCCAGCAAGAACTTGATGTACTTTTAAGTTATTGCATGTTTCAGATGCCTTTTCCTATAAACAAGCAAGTGGCTGTATTACAAGCTGGCATTACATGAAATTTGCCTGAAATGGTAAGAGAAGTAATCTTTAAAATGAGATGCAATTCATAGCTTCTTTCTCCCTCAGTGCTGCATTTCAGCACAAAGAGATTTTCAGTAAGAAGGGGAGAGGGTGGCTTACAGTCAGATGACAAAGCCTGCGAGCTGTGGTCTCCTGTTGGGTGAGGCTGCAGCTGTGAAGCTGTGGCAGCAGTTGCCTCTGAGGCGCTGTCCCTGTGGCTGCACAAACCGTGTCAGAGCCCATTGCTCCTCAGCCGTGTGGGGCTCCCTGCAGCAGATCCAGCTGTGCCCATGCAACAGGCTGGGACTGCTGCCAGGGGTTGCACATAGCACTCAGTGTTTGCTTGGACCCTTTGTAAACTGAATGGGAGCTGCACTTCTGTTTTTAAATAAGCTTTCAACCCTTTTCAGTATAAAAATAAAAATGAAATGTGAAAAACAGACTACCCTTGTAGCTGTTGGTGCCTCTCTACTCTTCAAGCCATTAAAACTTATTTCATGTTTAACAAGCTCAAATAAGGTAGCACATTCTGACCAGTTACAAGTAGGAAGCTAAAGAGACCACCACCATGTCCTCACAGCTTTGTGCTGGCTTTAAGAGGGGCAAAAGAAAACTTCAAGTGGGTTTTCAGATTCAGAGCAAAGCAGCAACTTCTAGTAGGAAGGTCAAAGAAAGAATTTAAGCAGCATTTCAAACTGGATACAGCAGTGCTTTTCACAAGTGCAGTGCTGGGGACAAGGAGGATGGTACTGCAAGGCTGGAAGTCAGAGCTGGACCAGGAACTTTTACAAAGCCTTGATTATTGCAACCCTCAAATCCATGGCAGGCTTGAAACAGGACCCTGTTCCTGTGCTTTGCCATCACTGCTCCCTCTGGTCAAGTCTCTTAAAGCAGTCTAAATGTAAACAGATTTCAAGTGTTCAGCTTTTATTCCCGTTCCTCCTGCTCTACCTTAACGGCTCAATTGGTCCTTTTTCCTTTAAGATCCTCTACTCTCCACTTACCTCCTCACCAGGACAAAGGATGGAAGGCCAGGACAAGTTACAATTAACTGTAATAGGTTACAGCTAGAAAATAGTTTCACGTTTCACCGTACTGGTTTCTCTCCAATTCAGTGCTGCCTCCAGAACAGCTCAGGGAAGAAATACAAACCACATGTTTGCATCATGCACTCGCTGCTGAAATCAGATACCTGCTAGGGAGGAAATGTTCAGAATTACTGGATCCAAAGCCACTCCAGGCTTTTACAATGAAAAAATTAAGAGTCTCATATAAACACAATTGCATCAACTTTCTTGACTCTACAGAAACAGTGCAAATATCGCTACGCCTCCTCTAAGAGCAGTCCCTGCTGTAAGCCTCTTGGGATTGCTCTCTTTTTAAAGGGCACTTAAACTTACATATACTTGGAGCTTTTTTTTTTTCCCCTCTTCCTTTAAGGCCTTGAGCAGTGTGACTCATACCAGTAGCTGTTCTTAAAATGGAAAGAAATGCAGCAGCAATTAATGTTTAGAAATACCAAAGAATTCCTGTAAGTCTACAGGGTTATTCTCTACAGCTGTAAAGTAGTTCCACTCTAGCAGTACTGTCACAAATTTGGGGATGGAATTTCTATTACGCATCTACACTGAAATGTTTCTTCTCCCCAGCACCGCAGGGGCACACCCCTGCTCCCTTCCACCCCAAAGAAGAGGGCAATAGACTCAGAGAGGAGCAGGACGTCGCTGTGCCCAGCCCTTGCAGCACACCCTGCTCCAGGTTCCCTGCCAGGAGGAAGGCCAGAGCCCTGCTGGGCTCCAGAGTCACAGGGAGAGCCACCAAGTCCTCGACTGTCACAGCAGAGCACTTTGTTTCTCTGCTACCTGGTAACTTCTTGACAGTCTCAACCATAAAAGCACCCACACTGCTGCACTGCTTCACTGTTGTCCTTCGCCCCTTCTCCCTGCCTTCCCCTCAGGCCCCTCCTCTCACAGAGGAAATCCAGTCTACGAACACTTTGTTTCAGAGCACTCTGTTCAAATGCCAAAGGCTCATTAGCGATCACTGCTTTTGAGAAGTTAAGGGTCTCATTAAAACGGGTTTCTTGTTCTTTCCTGTGATCAACTGGGAAACTGGGAAACGGTTAATTCACCCCAGGAAGAGGACGGGGAGGTGGGACCTGCTGTTCAACAAGAAAACCCACAGCTCAACAACAGCAGGTTTGGTTTATTTGAATGACTCCGTTAAATACTCTACAAAGGTAACAAACGGCAGCACGAAGCGCAGTCGTACAAGCAGCGCGGTGCCTGGGTTTAGTGCAAAACATACAACTAACTACAGCCAGGGAAGCCCAAAGTTTCAATTCATTTTAATTTTTTTTATTTTTCTTTTTTCTTTTTTTTACAGTGTACATTGTTAAATAATGTAAAGAAAACGCTTGTAATTCAGAAACAGATTTTTATGTGGAAAAAGATACTCAAAGTGTAATATTAAACAAAATAATTTAACAGTTCAGTAGCATTAGTTTATTCCTCTAGACTTCAGTTATTCATCCACAGGAGGGGGGAGGGGACCAAAAAAAAAACCCAAAAAAAATCAATGGTAAATAAAACCAGTTCTTGCATAACATTAAGTGAAAAAACGACCTCAAACTTATTAGATCAAAATTAAATAACCACATGCTGCATCCAGCTGATTAGTTCCCCTGTCGTTAATATTCCCCTTGTGTCATCACTGCCTCAGGTTTGCCACTGCTCCCGCTCCCAGAGCGCACCTCTCCCCTCGCACTGCCTGCGTCGGGGAAACTGCACCCACCCGGGCAGAAGAGCAGGGGCTCCCCCTTTGCTCCCCCTTTCACTCCAGCCGCTGGGACCCTGCTTCCTCCCTGCCTCCTGCCGCACACACTCACTGCGTGTTCTCTCATCCTGCAGCTCCAGTCACAACCCCAAATCTAAGGAACTGGGAGCCCAGCCGCCTCGCTGCTACAGCCTTCACCCTCGGGCACTCGCTCATCTCCAGCCCGTACCTGCCCCTGCTGCCAAAAGTGCCGCAAAAATGCGACAGAAAAGGAACGGATCTTGCGCATTTCTTTGTAAAAACAAACAAGTGAGAACATCCGCAGACAGAAAAGCTCCTTATTAAGGCTCCACGGGGGAACAGCGCTCCCAGAAAGAAAATTCGGGCAAGTAACATCTCTGTGGTGCAGCAGCTTCCAGGACGCCGCTCAGCTGCTCCCAAGCAGCAGGAAGCAGCCCTCATCCTTCACAGCTTTTTGCAGCACTAGGGAAATACTGGCTGGTATTATTTTTACTTTGAAGAGGAAACCAGTATTTTTTTTAAATATGAAAAGGGAGAATGACCAGAGCAGAAGGTACAGTACAGTTACTAAGAGGTGACAGATAGTTACAGTCCTGGTACCAGCTTGAAATTTGTAAGAGTGAACAAAATTGTAAAACCTCCAAATAAGACAGAGGAAACTTATTGATGCCGGCTGTTTCAAGTACATCCATTGCCGGCAATGGACGTTGCACCAGGAATTCCTGGCTTAAATGGATTTTACCAAAAATAAAAAATAAAATTAAAAAAAAAAACCACCACAAAAAAAGAAGAAAGAGAACAGAAAGAAAAGCAGTCCCAGCAGACAAGCCCACGCCACCGAGCAATGGCACCTCTCCCTCAAGTCACATCCTGACCAAACACCTTTACCGCTTCGCAGGTGGAGTCAAACTGCATCTTAGGTTGGGCCTTTCCCAAAGATACACGTTCTCCCCATCCTCTCTCCCTTTCCACCCCAGACCTCCTGCCTCCACGGACAGTTCTGGTTAAGTCTGGCTTGAGCTTCACCCACACCGCTCCGTCCACCCCCACCTGGCCCCCATCACACAGCAACTTCAGATCTGCCCGCCTGGACAAGTTTCCCCCGCACACGGACGCTGTTCCAGCCCGCTGCCTCAACGGCTTCCCCCTCCAAACACCTACTCTGAACAGCGACGGTATCGCCAAATCAACCGCGACGCCACCATCACCAGGCCACAAAGAATTCATCCCTCTCGGAACTCGCCCTCTCCCACCTGGGGTCTGCTGGGAAGACGATGCTAACTGCAGAAGCAATAGAAGTCCAAGGCACTAAAATATCCAGCAAGCATACTGGGAGAACAGACAAGTATTCAAGTACATTAATTTATACAATTTTACATTCACATTTATTTATCTAATACATTGAAAATACAAAGGAAAAAGTTAAAGTGTCTCCAATAAGTATAAGGATATAGCTAGCTTTTTTTCCCATTTTTTTCTTTTTAACTTTTTTAACCCTCTATATTCCACTCATTTTTAAACTACTGTTGTCCAACAACATTTATATATCACAGTGTTTCCACATCAAAACTGATGGTAAGTACATGTCCGCAGGGAACTTTTAAAAATTTTTAAACAATTTAAATTGCTCTAATGCTGCAGTCAAAGCTGTTAATATCTTACTTAAAGCAGTAATGACCTATCAAGCACGGGCTGCACTGCAAGTCCATTCGTGTGCCCCATCGTTTCGGAACCAGACATGACCGACTGGGGAGAGGGAGAGGAGGGGGATTTGGACAGCTTTTCTCCCAGTCTTGGTTCTTCAGGGAGAGATGAGAAGCATGCTAAAGCCTCATGCTAGGATTCAGCTCTCCCACCTCAACACGTGTGGATTCAGCCTCAAACCAGAGAGAAAATTGACAGCAAGACTGCATTGAACCGACCCCGTGACTTCTCTTCACAGCTCTCGTTACAAACAAGAGCAGAACCCTTCTGTCAAAAGCACTGTCCCATCATAAGGATGCTCATCATCCTCCTCCCCCCCCGGAAAGCGCGTGGGGAAAAACTCCCTTTACAGAGAGTGAACAGCAATGGTTGGAAAAGAGAAATTCATTCCCAGTCTGGCAAGCGACCAGTTCATTGCAGCACAAGTAGTTGATACAGGGCCCCATCTCCCTCCCCACGTCCTGTCCCGAGGTCTAGCCAGCAGGGTCTCCGAGCGTGGCTAAGTGGTCCGCAGGTTGGAGCCTGGAGGGTTGCTGATAGATTTTTGCAAGCTGCTGATGTTGAAGCTTTGCAAAGATGCGGCACCGACGGGCTGGAACTGGCCAAGCGGCGGCTGCGCTGGGCCACCCGTCCCACTCCAGGGAGCGGTGAAGGAGGCTGCTGGGTAACCATACTGCTGCGGAGGACACATGGCCTTCGTGAAGGGACCTAAAGAGGTAGCTGATGCTGCAGAGATGGGCGTAGCACCCAGGGAAGATGTCATAGAGATACAGAGCTGACTCGGGGCTGAGAACTTTCTTGCCATTCCAGGACCCTGCAAGAAAACCCAACCCCCAAGAGAAGTTACACAACAGTGCTTCAAAGCACAGGCTCAGCCCTTGGCCCACAGGCTGTTCCCAATGGATGTTTACAAGAACACACCACGGCCCTCCATCCTCTGTAGTTACCCCATTCCCTTCCATAGCAGGTGATGCAGCCCTGCACACACAAGATACAGCCAACAGTTTTCCAGAGCAGTTGTCCAAGCCTAACAGCAGCTGCACTCTGTGTTTGACACCCTAATGAGATAGCAACAGCACCAATAGTTTCTCACCGTCAACGTTCACAGATTACATCTTACCTCATAGTTGCTATGCCCTTTGCCAACTTTCTTGCCAGACAGGTTCATGGCATCTCGGGCCCAGTTATCTACCAGCTTGTGCAGGTCATCCGTGAAGGTCCCTTTCCGGCTCGAGGCAATAGCAGTGGGCTGAGACTGGGGTGCTTGGCTGTTCACTGTAGCCCCGACTGTGTTAGTGCTGCTGGTCCCTACGAACACAAACACCAGGAATCAAAAACTTCAGCTACAGATCATCTGTCTCTAGTAAGTTCAATAACTGTGGTAATGGTACATCAATCGAGAGCCAGTTAAAATGCCATGCAGATTAATTCTAATTCCAGGACACACTGAAGTGGGAACTACAAGGACTCCTACAGGCATTTTCTCAGACTAAGAGTATGTCATAGATATGTTTACTTTCCAAGAAGTGGTCATCTTAAGAGGGGAATGGCAGCAGCCTACAGGTCTTTGTAGAGGAAAAAGCAGATTAGATTTCAGTGCTGAATGACAGTACGGCCACGTCATTCTCTCACCCTACACCTTATCCATAGTGGCAACCACTATGTACACAGATCAGTTCCACCTTGGAGGACAATGCTGGATGCTGGGTAAGGAGCAGTACAACAGCATCGCCAGCTGCTCTGTAGCAAGTTATCTCCACTATGTAAAACGAAGAGAAAAATTCACCCAGATGACACAAAAAAGCCAGAGTTTGAAACAGCAACTGTTGTTTCCAATGGCTGCCACACTTCTGTTCTTGAGGATAACCAGATGGGGCTGTCTTCATCCACCAAACAGCCAGGATCAGCAGGGGAAGTCTGCACTGCATTAAAGTCTGCTTTTTGCCTCTGAAAGCATTTTTTTGCCATTATGTTCAGATTTCCTATGTCAGAAGAACAGGCATTTCAGATGCAAACAACTAATACAGCTTAAAGAAGGCAGAAAGGAGAGTAGCCTCTCAGACGTGCTTTGTCAAGGTTTTCTGTTCATTGGGGTGACTGCAGGAACACAAAAAAAACCCTTCATAAAAATACCAGGCTTCGGTTCTGCTAGAAATCTTGCTGAACATTATCCTGTAGGAAAAAAAAAGTCTAGAAGCTTTGTTTTGGATAGCCTCACTGCCTCCCTCACACTTACAAACAAGCAGCTGAACTCAAATTTAGGCTTTTCAAAGCCAGACCTCATAACAGGTATCAAATAAATTGTGCATTATCATCATCAAGTAAGCTTCCTAAATTCCCAGCAGTATTGCAAAGTACCCTCATGTACAGATGTGCAAGTGATGGTTAACCACTGGGGCAACAGACTTTTCTGAAGGATGTGGTAAAAGTGGAATGAATCTAGATTTTACAAGTCCATTTATTACAAAAGCCATCAAATACGACAAAATAAGTGAATGGCCACTCCAGTGCTAAAGCCAGCACTCCCTGAAAGCGCACATCCTCACCTATGTGGTTCTCAAAGTCCCTCAAATGCTTCTACTTGCTCAGTCTGAAGACTACAACTGAGAAATCCAAGAAAACCTGAGTTTACAGCAGACATTTCTGAAGAAAACTGATTAAAAGCAGAGCATCAAAAATGCCAGCAACAAAAATCATCTCTCTATTGCAAAGGCCAAATGACAGAGTCGCTGTCTCTTGCTTGACAGCTCCTTCATCTGTTCCACTTGTCCCTGGCCATCAGCCACACTCATTGCAACCACTGCATCAAGGAACGAACTGG
>NW_010185159.1:0-38806 GCF_000695765.1 Mesitornis unicolor | reverse complement strand
ATGCTTCACGTGGAGGAGTGCATTAGGAAGGTGACGTACTTACTATGCAGGACAAATAAGCAACGTGTTACTGCCTCTAGTAGTGCTGAGGAGGGGAGGATACGCAGCCTCCCACCACTTCCAGCTCCAGCATGGAAGTGGCTCCCAGTGCGGGTGCCCACGGATGGGGCAGAGGTGGTCGGGGTAGACACATGCAGTGGTACATGGCAAGGAAGGAGTGAGGTGCCCTAAGAGTCACAGGAACACACTGGGAGGTGGCAAGGAAGATCTACAGTGAAGTAACAAGCACCTTAAGCATGCACCATGTGGAAAGGGCTCAGGATACAATTATTTAGTAAGAGCAATGATGTGAAAGGTGAAATTAAAAGATAAGTGAGGCAAAAGCAAGAAAGAGGTACCTGGGGGGAGTTGCCAAAACCAGTTATAATCACACCGTGAGGGATTCATGCAGGGATTGACACACTCGCTCTCATCCTCTTTGCAATGGCCAGTATCTGCTTTTAGTGTTTCACATTTCCACTTTAATCAGACACACTGGATCCTGGACCACACTGGACCCTCAGGCCACAGAAGGGGACAATTAATCAAGGTGTTTACTACAGCGCATCCAGCTGGAAGATGTGAAAGATCATTTGGGAAAGCTGAAGTGCTTTGCAAAGGCCTGGATTGGATCAGGGTGGGAAAGGTGCAAAGTTGCAAGAGCTTTGACTTCAAAAGCAATTTTGTTAGGGAGCTCCTATCCGTGGTCACAGGCAGACCAGCCTACACCATTAGAGGTGAGCTATACAATTATCAAAGCTCCCACATAACGTCAATTTAAAAAATGACTTTCCAGGGATTTCATACTTCAGCTCTGACGTAGTCGCTGCCTGCAGAAACTGCCATGCAGAGGAGTCTGAGGAGGAAGTGCTTCAACTTGTGGCATTCCATGGAATCTGCTCGGTCACAGCAGCCGTCCCCAGTTCTGTTCCACCATGGGGGATCTCAAGTGAAAGAGGCTTCCCTCTTTCCAGCCTGCTCCCTATAATGCCTTCATTCTGCCCTTTTAGTTTTCCTCCCATAAACCAGCAGTCAAAAGACACATTTGAAACAGTCTTAGATGACATGAGCACAAACAGACTTTGCTAAACATCTCTTGCTTTGGGAGACGCACTGGAAATCTCTGAGGGATTACTCTGATTCTTTTGAAATGTTGAAGGAGCATCTGCAATCGGATCCATCACCGAGGTGGCAAGCCCCATCAGATCTGTAAAGAAACCAGCTGCTCAGAGGTGCAACTCTAGCACGTTACAGCGAGCAACTGACCCTGATGCTCAATTTGCTCTCCTTAGCGATGAGCAAAGACATCCACAGTGAAGGTGAGGTTCTGCCTGCCTCCACTTGTCTGTGAGAGTGATAGCCAGAATATTCAAAATACCAATGACAGAGTACACGTTAGAGGGCATAACATAGACAGACAGATGCTGTGCTGGAGACAGAGTCAGGGAGGTAAGGCTTCAGTGACCAGAAAAAGCTGATGAATAGCTTCACACTCAGGAATCGGAGATAACAGAAATAAGATAATTACTACAGAGCTGGTTGCAAGGACAGACTTTTTTCACCATCTTCCCTGAAGCACAAAGAGAGAGTAATTTGTTAAAGGTAAGAGAAACAGTGAGAAATGTTTAGTATCAGCAAACAGTACAAAAAGCTTGGTGAGAAACAGAGGACACGGCACAGCAGGGCTCTTGTGGTCGCTACTGGGAGAGTCTAGGAAAAACCCAAAGACTGCTCCGACAGTTGAGTCCATCGTAATTTCAGAAAGAGCACAGACCCAGTCTGTGTTTATTCTTCAGAATAATATTCTTCACAGTAGTGAAGAATGTAGGCAGACATGACTGTCACACCTGGTTGTTAGCACAAAAGGAAAAGCAAGTACATCTTCCATTTCTGTAAGGAGGTAGGAAGCATTTTACAAGAAGTTTGACTGGTTTACAAAGTAAGAAAGATTTATTTGATAGGTCAAGTGCTTTTGCTTTGTGATCCTATTTTTTCCTCAGATCCATGGAACAGTTTGGACATTCCCTGCCAAGCTGTACCACTCTGTTTCTCAGCTGCACAGTTAAAAGCATCAATTACTGCACTGTTTCCTCAACACCACCGACTCTAACCCCACATCTGCTCCAGCTGTCGCTCTCCACAACACTCTGCGATAGCATCTCAAGGACCAGACTCGAGGAAGCAAGCAGCACCCTGCAATAAGTCAAGAGCCAGGCCAAGCTGCGCCATGCCGAGTATTACCTGCTTTTACAGGACAGCTACAACCCGCTCCTCAAAAGGAACTCAATTCCCTCAGCACCAGTCCCATAAGCACGAGATACATGCCACAGTATTCCTATAGCCAGATGATGGCTGATTTGCAGCAAGCCAAGACCTTGTAAGTAAATGATACCCTCAAATACTCACTTCATTGTCAATTCTGGAAACAGAATGGCTGTTCTTTATCTTCCCTACCCCAAAAAAGGACAGGTCAGACTAAAGATTATATTAGAGAATTAGTTTTGGTAAGAATTTAACTTCTTTCAAGAAAGGAACTATAAATCTCAAGACTGCAGATGTCAGTTAGTGCACATCTACACATTAATATACCTAGCAAGAACAAATTTTCAAATTGAGCAGCTTTAAATAAGTACCATGAGTACTTACAACCCCATGAATTCAATGAAGTGGGGTAGTAGAGACATCATTGCAAAACAACAGCCAAGAAAATTGTCCCCTCCCTCTGACTCCCTCCCTTCTCAGAGGATGGGGCTGGTTGCGTTGCAGCTGTCTCTGCAGAAGGCCAGGCCAGTTCCTGCACACAGCTCTTGGGCTCAGCTGTGCTACTGCCAGCTGCAGTGACACAGATGCTACAGATGCGTGTTACTGTCATGCAGTGCAGCCACTGAAGGTCTCTTCACAGCACTTAAAGCTCTCTCGTATCAACTCATTCCAGAGAGTGAGAAACAAATGTTGGACATTTAAGGGGTCCAGCCTGCAGAAGCAGCACGGGAGACGTTGCAGCACTCCCAATAAAAAGCGTCACCACATCAGCAGCCTCAGCTCAAGCGTACCATTACTTCAAGTCACATCAGAAGTTTGAGGCTCTCTTTTAAACCTGGCCTAATGTGAGCACAAATGAAAGAATTTTGAAAAGTGCTCTAAAGGTAACTCGTGAAGGTTGGCAGGATGTCTGAAGATGTCTATTTACCCACCTTTGCTGCTATCTGTGGCACATTTAGCGTATCTCCAATTCACAGTAAGAACTTTTAAACCTGGGCCCATTAGTAGGTAAGGATCTTCTGACTTTGCCTGAAAATATTCTCTAAGTACTTTTAAAACCCTCACCACTTCAATCCCTAGCTATCTGCAAATGAACATAAGCAGTCAATATTAACTGCCTACAGGTGGCATCAATGCTCTGCACTGTGATCAGCTCTAGTGCTGAGAGCATGCACAAACACATTCAACTTGCACAGTAAGCATCCTGCTGGAGGAGGGCAACATATTCCCTCCATCAGTTACAGTAGTGTGCAGCAAAGTAACAATTTGGAAAACAAATCTTCCTCACTGTTTTACTAGAAAAACTACCTCCCCTCCAAGTCCCCTCCCTTCATTTGAGAAGAAACTTCTTCTCAGTGAGGGTGACAGAGCACTGGAACAGGCTGCCCAGAGAGGTTGTGGAGTCTCCTTCTCTGGAGACATTCAAAACCCACCTGGACGCCTTCCTGTGTAACCTCATCTAGGTGTTCCTGCTCCAGCAGGGGGATTGGACCAGATGATCTTTTGAGGTCCCTTCCAATCCCTAACGTTCTGTGATTCTGTGAAGTCTCATGTCAGCTCACTTATACTGGAGCACCAATACTAAGGCAGGCCAAAAGAAAATGCCCACGCACCCACAACTGGCTACCTCTCCCCACTCTGTCATTTCATTGAACTGTCCTGAAAATGTTTCCACCAACAGCTTAGGGAAAAATGAGTGCTTGTTATTGTGAGTTTAGCGACAGAAAATACCTAGCACAAGAACCCAAACTTCTAAAGGTGCGCTAAGAGCAGCTCAGCTGAGCCATGGGATGGGAGGGAATACGAGGTGGCAGATGAGAATGGGCTGCATGAAACAGATCCAAGCAGCAGAAAAAAAAAACAAACCAAAGAGACAAAACAAAAACCAGACAAGGAAGGAGTAAAGGTGTTACACACAAAGAGCCAAGCAGGGCGTACTCAGAAATCGGGTCCTCCTGCCACCAGGCTTGAACGTCACTCTCTCAGATGCACAGTTAAACTTCGCACAGCCTGTGAGAAAACAAAAACGGGAAGAACAGAGAAAGGAGAGGAGAAGAGACAGAACACCACTACAAGATGTTAGCAACTCGAGGTTGGAAGGGTGAAATGCATTCACATGACACACAAGAATAAGCCTCAAAAAGTGTGGACCAAAGAGTATGTAAGACAATATACGGAGTGAAGACGACTCCCTCCGATGCCTCCAGACATTAGGCCAAGGTTGCAGTGTTACTCTCCAGTACGTAGCCCAACAATGGGGTTGCAATCTATAGGAGAGCCAGATCCTGGCAAAAGTAACCAATTATAAAGCGATACTGCACAACTCTAGATGCAGGGAGATGATTCAAGTAGCTCCAAAACAGTTCATTGAAAAAACTTCTATAGAAAATTCTCCCAAAACGTCTGTTTCTATTTCTGTCTGTACTCCGATTTCAGCAAAAAACGCATTAGAATTGTTGTATTCATCAGTCTGTGGAAAAGTTTTTCAAAAAGATGTTCAAGGGGAAAAAAACTCAAACAACTGGAACAGCTTAGTTTAGAGAAATAAACCAACCAAGCTGCTACCCCCTTAATGGCCAGCAAGCATAAAAGCCCTCCCTACCAAATAAATCAGAGCTGTGTCTGAGAAATGATTTGAGAACATATTAAACAATAACAAGCAATACACAACTTGAGTAACTTGAGTAAATGAACAATTTATTATTCCTACCATTCCACTCTCCTACACTAACTCTTCCTTCCAGGGCAATTCTTCAGCTCACAATTGCAAAACATGAGTCTTTTCCACCTCTTATTGTTAAAAATCCCACTGACAGAAACAGCCAAAGCAGTTTGGAAGTCTAAAAGGACTTTGAGTCTTCAGAAATTTCCTACTATTTCAGTTATGTGTTAACACCAAATCTGGTCTGCCCCTTCCTTAGTCTCACTTCCCATTTCTGACCCCCTATTCTGATTTGTCTCCTCAACCTTTCAGTCAATGCCTTTCCCCCAGGTCAGCAGAACACTGCTTGCCAGCACCACACCGCACTCTCTTGGTGCCTGCATTACAGCAGACAGGGCTACATATTCAATATTCACTACATATTCAATAATCTCACATTTCACCTATGTGAGAAGGTAGAAATCCAGCTGCAAAAAACCTCCTTATCAGCCTCTATGCATAGGTTGGAGACTGCCAATCTACTTTACGTGATGTATTAAAAATCACGCCATCAAGCTGATCGTTCGGTCACCACTAACAAAGGTGTAAGCCTCGACATGGATTCCATTTCAAGTCTTACCTTGGCCTGGTGCCGAAAGGCTTGGTACCGAAAGGGCACCATCACTGGTAAAGGCAGAGTAGAGATTTTCGCTAGAAGGTGAAGGTTTGAGGGGCTGTAACAAATGGTTCTGCCCAGTCTCTGGCACACCCCCAGGAGGATGAAGAGTCTGCTGTGGGGGCAGGACCGATGGTGCACTCTGAGCTGACAGATTGCCTAGAGAAAGAAGGAAGGCAAAAAACGTCATTAAATGTTTGAGTTTCCCTGCAGCATTTTCAACATTTCCATCATTGTTCCCAAGGGATGGGATCAAAAACAGAGGAAAGTTTGACTGGAACATGTACTAGGAAGTGAAATTACTACCAAGTAACTCAAATGATCAGTTGAGCCATTATACTGGTGATACAGGAAAATGCTGTGGGGAAAAAGAAGGGGTAACAGCCTCTGGTGCAGCATGACAACCCAGGCAAGAGACGGGGAGACAGAGGAAGGGAACTACTCCAGTTCGAGGAAGCAGTAAGACTACAAAAATCTTATTGACTTAAATTTTAAGGCAGCTCTGTGCTGGCTCACTGTCACATGGTCACACGTAGCTCCCCTATCATGTAGCAAAACAGAAGTGTGCAGTCAGGGTGATGACACCAAAATTGTGGCATGACAGGGAAATACCAAAGTGAATGTGCAGGAAGCAGTAACAAATATTTCTGCTCACAGTGCTGGCCCTCCAATATTGCTTAGTCAGTGCTACAGAATTTGAGAGACATCTGCAAATACCCAGTAAACATCTGACATCCACGTAATTCAAACAGCAAACAGAACTATTGCTGAGTTCTGTTTATTATATTTGCTGTTTTAGGAAAAAAGGAAGACTTGACCATTGAAACTGTCTCTGAATTTGTAAGTACTAAAAAATTGCATATCCATTAAAAAAAATCACTACTTTAACATCCAAACAGCAGAAGAACCAGGACAATCCCCCACCTCCAAATGACAAGACAGAAAGACAAAGACATAGGCACAGATAAAAGAATGAGACATGGTACCATGCCTGTTTTATCTAGTTAAAAAAACCAAAGAAAGTCTTACCTGATAGCTGAGGGCTCTTATTTCCCTGGGAGCTGCTACGACTGGACTTGCTGCTTTTTCCTTTAGTAGGTCTCCTTCTCCTTCCTGAAAGGGGTGCGGCTGGAGGAATAATGACTGCAGGGGGGGCCTTTCCCAATTTCATGTACAGTGACTCAATCTCCTGCTTCTGGCGACTCTGCAGCTCCTGGATCTCTTTAAGGTGCCTAAGAAGTTACAAAAGCATATGACTTGTAAGAATTACAGGTAGATTACATGCATGCATACATACAATCCCTCCCCTCCAGTCAAGCCTGACCAGCTTCTTTGGTCAAACTCTCATTAGCACTTAAGGAGGAAATAAATCTTTTCCACAATAACCACTGAACACACATGGCAGAACACTTGCCATTTTGCATGGTGCCCTAACCCTGGCCAGAATTCCAAGTTCCCAACATTTTAAGTCACAAAACCAGGATAAGTGGAAGTACAAACAAGAACATACACCTACTCTAGGTGATAAAAATCCGCATTAAAATGCTACAGGAATAGCTAGATTACTCATTTTCTGAGACATATGGCCTTGGAGATTTCAACATTCATATCACCTTAGTTGTTTGTGGGGTTTTTGGGGTTGTGTGTGTTTGTTTGTTTTCAGAGTAGTTGCATACACAAGATTTAAAATTGCCAGCTGCCCTAAACAAAGTTCAACTTGCATTATAAATAAATTACTAGGTCACGTTGCTTGATTTATATATTTTTTTCTAAGCCAACAAAGGTTCTTCAGAAAAAGGAGACCATTAGAAATGCCAGAAATACTTAGCACAGCAAATGTGTATATTTTTGTTACAATTATATACTACTTTCCCACTAAAGAATCTTCCTTTCCACATAAACACTGACAGCGAGTCCCTACACTTAGCAAAGGTTGAGTCTACTGAAAAAGTTTACTTTTGTTCTTTGTTAAAAGTAAAGTGCAGATGAAGTTCTTATTAATCTTGTTACATCTATCTCATACACAACCACACAAGGAAAAAAGCCTTACTTCTCTCGTAACCGACGGAGTTCCAGCTTCAAGTCTTCATCTTCAATATCTGACTCATTGTCACTGCTCATGTAGGAAGAGTTGAAGGAGTTGCTAAGGCTCTGAACGGGGAGGCTGATCTTCGACCCCATGGGCTGGAGGGAGTCTGGACTCCCCGAGCCATCATCAAAATCCTTTGCCATCCCACTTAAGAAGACAGCCTCCGGCTCAGAGGATGGACCGTTCATGTGTGGGGACTGCCTTGACACCAACTCTTTCTTCGGAGCTGCAGCTGAAGAAGCAACTTGTTCCAAGTCCACAGAGAGAGGAAGAGTCATGGGCTCTCTCTCTGCGCAGCTGACCTCATCCTGAGTCTTTGACACTGAAAAGCGCCCCACTTGATCTGTTGTTGTTGTTACCTGAAAGCGCCCGACCTTAGTAGGCTGACCAACATCTACCGGTAACTGCAGTGCAGGAACTGTCTGAGGAATGCCATCTACCACATCCAAGGAGGAGCCAGCAACAGCCTCGCTTTTCCGACTGCCCGCCTGCTTTACCAGTGTACTCTCTGGGCTACTGCCAGAAAGAGATGAAGAATCAGTGGAGGTGGTTTCAAATTGCACCGGCTTCACTTCAGGTTTGTCACCCTCTTTTAGCACATCATCCACTGCCACGGATACCTAGAATAGAAATGCAATCATACAGACTTCCTTAGTTCTTCCTTAACGTGATGCTTTTTATTTACCTTAATAGTAAGATGCATCTGAAAGGGGAAAATAACTTGTTTCCTTGGTATGCCACAAAGCAAGCTACTGCTTCCCTTCAAGAAACACACTCCCACATAAAACAGTACTTCTAAGCAATGTGGAGGATAAATTCCAAGCAGACTCAGAGGGGACTTCCTTCACAAACAGGACATGATACAGCAAATATCTGAGCATTGTTAGCCAAAAAGCAGCTAACATTAAAGACTGAGGCCAACAGTTACACATCTAAGGCCTGACACGATGAAATGCTGTATTCACAATTCTAGGCCTGCATAATCCAGTGCAACCTCTGCCCTGAATGAAACCAGCATTTGTTCAGCGCACAAAGTATTGCATTGACAAGCTCAACGTGGACATTTTCTCCCGATGGAAAGGCCCACCATGAGGCACAGAGTGCTGGCACCACGCAGGAACGGCTCAGCAGAGATCCTGTATCAGCAACCAAATCAGTTTAACATCCCCTACCTGAAACCGTCCCATCTTAAGAACCCCGGCTCCTGCTGTGGTAGCCATAGCACTGCTCTCTCCACCACATGATGCTGAAGCTAAGGAAAAGGAGACTGGGGTTACGAAGAAAACGAGCAACAAATTACTTGAACTCCAACCATTTCTTTTTATCTACTTCAAAGTCAACTATCAGTTAACTCCTAGCAGGCCTTTGGATTCATGGAATCTGATCTCCTTTCTCAACTTCACCATACAGAATATCAAATTGCAATGCTAAAGTGAAGTATTTTTCTATAAAGTTTCCCTGTTTATTTGCTAAAAGTGCACTTCTCAACAGCAGTAAAAAAAGCACACTGATTTCAAGCAGGGATGTGAAATAGCCAAAGAACAAAACGCAGAACTTAAATTTACATCATAAAAAGCTTATTTTAATTCAATACCCACACTGACTACCCTAAATTTCATCAAACACTGAGGACAATTTATTAATAGAAAAGTGGTAAGTTCAAGAAATGCGATAAACCACATTCACTCAAAGCAGCCTCTCAGAAGCTTTCAAAGCTGGATTCTGAGGTGTCAGCTCCTAATTTTGTTGCTGTATGCACTGGCAGTGTAAGGTTACAAAGCTGAGAAATAATATCGTATTTTTAAATCACTGCTATTGGACAGCTTGCTGAGCTTGTTAAGCAACTTCCCAGTTTGTTTACTTCTACCTTTAAACTTTAGCAGGCAAAAACCAACTCATTTTCTAGCAGGCAAATGAGTTCTGCAGTACAGTTCACTGCTGACACACCAAAACGGGAATATTTTCTTCTCCTTCTGGTTTGATTAGCTTTTGAAGGTTTGTCACTGAACTTCAGAGGCACATGCAAGTTCAGTAATGTTTACTAAATAGTTCAGAAATAATCTTAGTACCACATTAACTGTTTCTTTTTTTTAAAAAAGGGAAGATTTTTATCATTAAAACAATTAGGGGAATACTGATGGGAAAGCTCCTGGGTTCCCTTCTCCCCCAGTAATTGAACTCATTGAGTTGAGTGTCACTGATAATTCCCAGTTCAACTGTTGATCGTCCAGGCAACCTTCAGTTGCTCTAAAGCAGCCAGAAGGGAGTCTGGTTTCCCTACTACTTTTCTCAAACTTTTAGTAGTTTATCTTTCATTTTCAGATTTTCCAGATTCTTTACAACTCCTAATTTAGCATTTCAGACAACTTTAAATCCTAAATGAGTTACCATAACATGCATACATCTGGCCTACAGTGGAGAATTTCAGTCTAGTTACTGAAAACTAATACAACCCTTAAAGAATTGCCATTGTATGACTTAATGTAAAAGGCTATATCCTTCCAAGTTGCTAATCTGTTCAATTTTGGACTGCATCTCGACACTGAGAAACCATTTAAAATAATCAAGGCTGTCTTACCATCCTTCAGAGACTGTGTTGCTGTGGACACCAGCCCGGTAACCGTTGTAGATGCTACTGAGGGCACAGACTACAGGTTCAAGGGGGAAAATAAAATAAAAGTAAATTAAAAGAATGAGCAGACTGAATGCCAACAAATCCACCATACTGCATATTACATAATCTTTTATTCCCAACAGGGTGAAAGTACGACCCATGACAAGACCAATGCAAGAGGTTTTAACCTCCAAAGCAAGCAACATCTGCAAGAGATTTTGCCCGCCTTACAATCTCGAGGCTGTCAGCAGAGCATCCCCTCTTGCTTTGCACAAGTAATGCATAAGTTGCCACTTGGAGATCCCAAGGTCAGTCATTACCTTCATTTTGTACCAAAGTTTATTATTATAGTCTTTTAAAATTTCAGATCCACGCTTCAAACATCCCTCTCAAATTAAGAGTGACACATCATATACTGCTGGTTTAGTGCTCTTTCCCCTCATTCCATAGTCACTTCCCCTTCTAGTTTGGTGACATTAATGACATCACCCAAAAAGCCACATTAAGACCTAATACCAAAAGCAGCCTCAGGAAATACGTACCCTATTGTAACATACAGATTTTTCCTATTTTGTTTGGCTCAGTCCCACAGACCAGAATATGACTCTTCATTTTTATTTTTAAAAGTCTAAAGACTGGTATAGTGACATTAAAGGCAGTGATCTAAGAGCACAACCTTGCGACAACACTTAAGTTTTCCAAGACTATTAAACCGCAACATTGCAAACGTACACAGGCAGGAGCAGATGTCACTGGAACGGTCTCTGGACTAAGGGTTCTCCTCAGCTTCGCATCCAGATCTTCCAGTGGCTGCTGGGACTAAGAGAGGAAAGAGTAAGCAGCTGTCCCAGCTCAGGAGAAATACATTATAGTTAAGAAATTCATATTTCAATATGAAATTCAATATCATATTTGATGTTTAATAATAAAATGCAAAGCAGTCAGTAGCGCTTCAATTTTTTTATCATGTTCCTTCCTACATGTTTACATTTAACATATATAGCACAGTAAGACTGGAAGCAATTTAAGCAACATATCTGGTTAAAAAAATAAACAAAAACCAACCACCCAAAAACAGAAAAGAAGGATTAACTGGAACTTCTGTTTCTCCTGAAGTTAGAATGAAGTTTCCATTCCCACTCTTAAGAGCTGAGCAAGCCTCCAAGTGCTACATTTCTTGACTGGAGGATAACGGAGGTAATTTGTACTATGGATTACCTAAAATTGTGAAGTTAAGGTCAACTGGAAAAAAAAAAATCTGAAAAATTCAAAGAGATGTCCATAATTTCAAAAGCAAGCATAGATAAAGCAAAATTGAGGATAATGCAAAAGGAGAGAAAGACAAGAAAAAAAACCCCAAAAGTTCTCTCAGAGAAGCTATTTGGATGGACTGACTTGAAGAGGAGGAAAGGAAAAGGGTAGACTCTCCCTCAAGTATGCTTGCTACTTAGATTTCAGCTGTCTGAGTTTGCATTCAAATGTTATTCAAACTTGGTCAATTGAATTAGGGAGGGGAAGAGAAGAACTACCTAAAAATATCTTAAATATAAGAAAAGTTCGGATTCACTCAAAATTATTAATTAGGGCCATACTCATAAGATACGTATGGAAGACGAAAGCATTGACAAATACCAGTAAGTTGCAATTCTGACCCTATGGAGTAGAAATTTCCACCCAAACTTTAGTTAATCTTTCCAAGTTGTTTGTTGTTTTTTTTTTTTTACATTAAAAAGATGGATCTGTTTTTGGGACTGAAGCTGAGGTCATGGCAACATAAAAACATTACCTCCCACTTTCAAGAAAATGGAAATTAGAGGCACACAACAGCACAAAGATGCCTTCAACAGTTTGCCAGGATGACATTCTGCCTGCGTTGTGGGTTTCAAAACACAATCAAAAGCCCTAAGAACTATAAGCCCTGTATCAATTTCATCCAAATAAAATAAGAAAACAGAGCACAATAAGATACAGACATCTATGACCCCATTCAGAAATCCAAATGCTTGGCAGACAAGTGAGCTAATGTAGTTCAATGACACTGTAAAATAAAGAGGACATTTCAACTGAAGTACTATGTAATACTCATCACTTATGTTCACAAGAAGATATTTGCTTCAAGTAAACAAAGAGCTGAGATATCAGAATGATCAAGAAAAAGATTTCCTTGCAGAACAAGGGTACTAAAATGAAGCTTGAAAAATTAATCTAAATATACTTTTAAAAGCAATTAAGGAATAAACAGGACAGGTATTAAGGACTGAAGAACAAACTGTCCAAAACTGGTCCTGGGATGACACGTACTTTGTCTGCAAATTAGGAAAGGAAAAAAAAAGGTTGCGTAATGAGCTCCTGACAGAAGCAGTAATGAAGGCAGCCTTTCTGCTTTAAGACAAGCCAGTAATTTTCCAGATAGTATTATGTGATACAGCAAATGCTCTTAACACTCAATTAGATTTGATCCAGTTGGTCTCGTCCAATTTTGTCTCACTCCTAGCCAGGCTTTAGAGTTCTAATGAAAAGTGAAATTAGGTAAGCTGTTGGCAAAGGACAAGCAGCGAGGGATCTATATTTGTGCCTCTTCCATACCACAGATCCTGCTAGAAATACCCACGACAAACAGGAAGAAGCCTTTTGCAGTGCTACAGTGGTTTGAGTCACATACGTGGCTACAAGTGCTTTGAGTTTTAGGGAAAATATTAGCAACATACCCAGTTCTGAGCAAGGACAATAAAAAGGAGTATGAATTTAGTGTGACTGATTTTAACCAGCTGCCTCCAGATCCATTTGCTACTCTTGCTCATGGTAATAACGCAGATGAGAATCGTCCCTGAATTGTTATTGTCTCCCCTCCAGCAAAAGCATGCTTCAGAAAGAACTGGCTGAAAGGCATAAACCAGCTTCTGGAGGAAAAAAGGTGTTGCTTGCTAATCCTAGCATTTTATAGCTCTGTGTAAGTCATTCAGCTTCTTGCTCAGTTTGGAAGCAGAAAATACCCATTTCCTGATTACTCACAGGGCAGGAATATGGCCCTCATTTAGTCTGCTAGAAAGAAGCTGCATAAAGCCAAATACAGCAGCACTCCTTTCCACAACAGGTTTCAAGAGCCATACATTCACAGTTTTCTTACATAAAGAGCACAAATGTCTGCCTTTTCACACTGAATAATACTCTTCAAGTCATGGACTGATTCTTATTGCTTACTAAAGATTTAAACATACTTAAATTAAAAAGAAGAGACAACCAAGAAGTAGATCGGTAGTAGGTCATCTGCAAGGACTCCTTGATTAAGGTCACTGATCTGCATTTGCTCCATCAGATGAAGACCAAGAAGGTGGTAGAGCAGGAACAGACAGGGTAAAATGTCGACTTCTGGCACATTGTAACTTTGGTGCACCAGACTGTTTCCCTCTAACCTCCAGGACATAACTCTACGTAAACTTAATCCAAGAGAGATTCTTAAGAGATCACAAAATAACAACATTTGCTGGAAAAATCAGAGAAACTGCTGAATGAAGACAGAGCTTCCGCATAGAGCACTGGAGGAAAAAAGCTGGAAAAGTTAAAAAGGGACTATTACTGTCACAACCAACATAAAACGACACGAATGCAGCTAACAAGCCCTACTGCTGAACTGTACTCACATCTTTAGAACCAGGTAATACCATGGTTCTCACATTTGAAAGACAGGAATGGAAATAGTGGTATCTTTGAAGATTAGTGCCCAAATAAGTGTAATTCAGTTTTTATACTTTTAGCTGCACAACATGAGCCATGGCAGCTCATTAACCAAAGCTGCCCTAGCACAGTTTAAGTTTGCAATTTTCTAACACTATTACTTTGTATGACGGTCAGCTGAAATCCTTTCAGACAGAAGTTCTCATCAAGCTATTGTAAACTCCTAAAAAGGAGCAGCTTGCAAAGGACTAAAACGACCTTTAAAGTTTATTTTAAATTCCCTTCCACAGGTGAACCTTGAATTTGCTCCACTGCAAGAGATGAGAGGGAGAATGTAAGAATGGAGAAGACTTTATCAAGGTTAGCTCAGTCTGCACTAAAATTCTCAGTGGTCAAAAAAACAAAGAAGAAATCAAGCCATAAATGATAATTTTCATACTATAGCTATTTTATTGGAATTACTTTAAAATCATATTTATAACTTAAGTGAATAATTCCGTTCTATAAAAGGACAAATACCAGTTCCAGTGAAGCATTTGGACACATTTTAAGACTGTTCACTGTGGACTTAAGCCACACATGGAAGAGGTTAATACTACAAGCAGCACATATTCACAGGAAACACTAGATGTAAGACGAAATTACTCTGAGCCTTAAGTAGGCACCTCTAGGTACCCATTTGAATCATATCTTCTTCACAGGTTTGAAAATAAAATTGAGATGATAATTCTGTGCAACATGGCTTTCTATAGAATTATATTAAAGGGCATCTTTGCATTTATTCACAAGCTTCTTTCAAGAGTAGCACAACTACACTGTGGTCTCATGAGTTTTGTTTGGTTATTTTTTCAGCTTTTTTTTTTGCATATTGAAGCCTAGTGTTCCCATGTTACAGCTCATTACACAGCATTTAGAAGATCCAGAAAATAGTTTTGCCTTAATACAGTTCTTCAATTGCAGATTTGTTTAGTTGGTTTTTTTTCCTGTTTTTCAAACAGAAGCGAAGACAGATTTCATCTCTGATCTCGAGCTGATCATCCATTCAATTCACATACAAAATATCCAAGCTAACTATTGTTAGAATGTGAGCAAGGGAAGCCACTGTCACATTTCACCTCATATTTATGATCAGGAGCTTCAAATACCTTTTGCGAATCCGAAAACCTAATGAAATCAGAGTGTAGTAATAATGGCAAATAAAAAAAGCAAACCAGGAATTCTGCCTACAAACAAACCAGCAATTTTGCATTTTCATTAACATTTCATTGTGTATACTGCTTCCCTAAAGAGCTATTATTTTGCTAGTACACCCTTTCAAGAAGGAAAGGGGTTCAAGTTTTATGCACATACTCACCTGTGTTATGTTTTAAAAAAACCCTCTAATTTCAGGTTAACACACTAAAACAAACCAAGCCTGATTAACCCTTCCTGTACTTCAGACACCGGGTACAGCATCCCCAAGGACAAACCACACACCCAGTGCTGAAGCGACCCTGGCTACTGCTACAGTTACACAAAAGGGGTTACTCAGTCAAAAGAAAAGAAAAACAAAGACATTAATAACATGCAATGGAGAGTTTAATCGAAACGTGCTCTTTGAAAGGAAAAGTAGCAGATAAAATCTGCCCAGTTGTGTAGCACCTGAGTTAGTGAAGGTCCTGGAAAAGGTGGCAGCGGCTCACTGGATGGAGTGCCAGCCGGAAGTTCAGAACCTACGGGTAGCACCTACGGATAACGAAGAGGAAACGCGAGTCCATCAGACACAGAACAACAGAAGGATCAGATACCAAGCTACAGTCAGTCATGTCATACCACA
Source organism: Mesitornis unicolor (assembly GCF_000695765.1). Classification (NCBI taxonomy): domain Eukaryota; kingdom Metazoa; phylum Chordata; class Aves; order Mesitornithiformes; family Mesitornithidae; genus Mesitornis; species Mesitornis unicolor. The sequence continues at coordinate 22,994 of NW_010185159.1, read as the reverse complement.
GAAGCCTCAACATTATTTTCTGTAGAGACATCCTTCCTGGAGAGTTAGCACAGAGTCTTGAGAGATTTTTGCAACCCAGCTGGGGGAAGTTGTTCATTTGCATTTGTTTTCTTTTTTAATCCAGATTGTCTTTGAGCAGCCACAATTTCCAGTTTAAACAAGCTGCTGCGTCCAGGAGCAAAGTATCTTGGGGATTTTATTTTCAAAGTCTTCAAGAAATGCTACAATATTTCTTCCAAAAAGCAATTAAGTTTCCAAGAAGCTTAATTTACACAAGGGTGCAAGAATGCACTCAGTCTCCTTACAACAGATCCATGTTAACTGCCCATTAGCAACAGCAAACTCTGTGCTTCTGGCAAATTGTTCCCAGCAACATGACTTGAGAGCAGGAACTGTCATGCCCAAGGATGTCTCCACTTGTTGAGAAGCAGATTTATAGACCTCTCACACCAATTTCTTGATCCATCCCTTTTTTTGAACCTGAAAGGCGTTGATGACCCACAGAAGATGACTAGGCCATGCAACTGGGTAAGGGGAAGTCATCCGGGTTATGTGGAAAGGGTTAGAGAGACTGGAAAGGTTAGAAGGAGGCATCAAAGCCTTCCCGCCAGGTCAGACAGCACATTCCAGTTAGTTATCTCCACTGTTAGGGAAGTGGGAAGTTCTAGGAATGAAGCGACTCATTACACAATTTGCAGTTCTTATTCTCAGCTGCAATCTTGAGGCCTGACCATGACTTAGAAGTTTGGGAAACACATGACAGCCTTATGAGTTCTAGCATCAGACAGCTGGCTTCACTTGTGGGACAGCAAGCACAGCTGGATTTGGGTAACTGGTCCAAAGCCTGCACCAGTCCTCAATGAGCAGGACCAGTTCTGGTTTGCAGTCATGTTACCACAGCTTAACTAGTGCTTCAAGTGCAGCAGTAACTACCTGGTGAAGACACTCCACGGTTACCTATCCTAGCAGGAACTACACCAAGTTGCATTAACTCAGCTTTTTTGTGCACTCGGAACATACACATGGACACTACCTGTTCTGAGGCACGATGAAACTTTAAGATGTGGTAAGTTAATCATTTAGTTTATAAACAAGTAGCAAAATATACTTTAAATAAATTCATAAGACAAGTCAAAGCACATTTAACTGTCTAGGTTAACAAGTTGGCCATAAACAAAACAGAGTTTAGAAAACACCAGAAAACTAAAGTAATAAAAAAAGTTCAAAAAGTTCAAAACCAACACAAAGTGAAACTAAAATTAAGCTTTGAAAAAAGACAACTAATTTATAAGTGAAAACTTCAGAGAGAAGGTAGTTTTTCCAAACTGACAATCAAAAACCCCAAACATTTCTCATTTAAACCCAAGCCTTTGTAATTACAGGTTTGCAATTAGCAGGTTTCCAACTGTTCCTGACCCAATACCAGTTTTCTATTATTTTCTAATCTTTCTTTCCTAACTCTCAACTTCATTTCAATATAAATGAATGCTTCTCTGTTGAGATGTTCTTCCTTGGCACATATTCCTGCTCCTCCATAGCAGAAATTTTCTATTCTGTTTGAGTACAAAGAGTACAAGGGAAAGACTACTAATGAATGGAGATGCCAGGCGCATTAGCTCACTTTGAGTGGCCTGAAACTGGTTAATAGCAAGGCTGGCTAATGAAGACTAACACAAAGAAAAAAGTGGGTATTAAGGTTTCTTGTTTGTGAAACATTTACCTGTACTAATAGGTTAAAATATTGAAATGCACTGTCTCCCAATACAGGAAGCCATTTAAAAGAGAATGGGTAGTCTAGTTTCACATATTGATACTGCTGGTTACTGAGCAGGTAACAACATCCACAACTCAAGTTGTTACTCTAAGTCATTACTATCTCTATGAAAGGGTGTTTGTTTGAAGAGCATGACTCAGTCAACAAACAGAAGAGTTCAATTTTAAGATATCCAGTTATCTTATAAACTGCTCAAAATTCTGCTTTCACAAATCTAACATCTGAAAGGAAAAGAGTATCCAGGCACCACATAAGCAGCAGAGGACTTAAAAAAACCCCTGTCAGTTAGGTTCACCCTTGCCTTCAAGGAACAGGCTAATGGTAAAAAGCAAAGCTAAACCATCCCGACTACTTTGTGAAACATACGACCACCCCATCTCATTCTAGTGATCACAAGGTAAGAAGCTATTTAAAGCAAGACTTCCAGATTCTGTTTGAAAAAACAGCAGCAAAAAAACCCACCTAAAAACCCAAAACACAGTTCCTTCACTCTTTGCAGAAAGAAATAAAACACCTCTTGGGACACAAAAAACAACCAAAGCATAAGACTTTCAATATTATATCAAATGAAGACACTTCTGCCTGGATAAATATTTTGCTTTGTAAAAGGGATTTTGCTCAAGACTGCTGCTTCCTACAATACTTGAATATTCACACAAATGTTACATTTCTTACCGGTACCCTGCTAAGAGGGGGCTTTGAAGGAGAGGTCCCTGGTTTCACTGCTGCTGTTGCAACGCTGCTCGATGCTGAAATATAGCTGACCGGGGTGATCACTTGCCCGGGAGTTGCAACTGGTGTCAGCACTGGCAAGCCAGTTGGTCCAAGAGGCAAGCTGCTCGGAGGTATACAAGTGCTAATGGATGTCAGGGGTTTAGTCGGTGCAACAGCAGTGGTTGGTACCCCAGGAATAACTGTAGTTTCCATTACCAACGATGTCTCCAGAGATACGGACTGATGTGCTGCTCCCACGTTACCATGTTCACTGAAGAGAGACCGTAGCTTTTCTTCCAGGGTCTTTATATCATCAATACCAGGAGCTTTAGACTGAGCATCTGCATCGGCCTCCAGACAGTGAATATGAGGCTGATTGGGTAATGGAGCTGGCTGAGGCTGGCTGTGTATCAGAGTTTGCTGTACTGCAGGCAAGTTAGTAACTGGCTGTGGTAATACACCAGGTAAGGGAACCTGGGGCAACATAGGCGTTGCACCTGGAATCTGGGGTAGGACAGGTGTTGATGTAATTCCTGATGCGACAAGTAAGGGATGGATCACTGGCTGAGTGACCGAACCACATATGCTCGTTGCTACTGAGGATGATAAAGGTGCAGAGATGGGAAGAGATAAGCCAGCAGCACTGCAGAGGTGTGATTTATCCATAGACTGCCCACTCTCAGGTAGTGACTGTGGAGCACTTACAACTGTTGTTTCTGCCAGACTGGAGACAGAGCCACTGCTGCTAAGCTGAGGAAGCTGCAAACCCACATTCTGAGGCAGAGAGAGGGCAACAGATGTCTGTGGTGCTGCCATACTACTTGCAATCTGAGGAGCAGATGTCACAGCTGGTGCAACGCCACCAAGACCAGTGACACCAGGAACCTGGGTGGATGGCAGTGCCAGAGACGATGGCGTGCTGATACTGGAGGCAATGTCTCCAGTTCCTGGTTGAGCAGGCTGGGATGTGGTAGGTAAGGAGAAAGAAGCAGGAGCACTCACACTGGAAGCGACACCAGTTGACTGCTGTCCAGATTGTGAGGCTGGAGGTGGAGAAACAGAGCTTGGCACACTTGCGCTTGGTGCAGCTCCAGCAGCTGCACTTTCTGAAGGCAAAGTAACAGATCCTGGCAGAGAAACCCCTGTGCTGGAGGGAACGGATATTGAAGAAGCAGCCATCGATGCAGGAGGTGCACCACTGCCCGCTACGGTAGAAAGTGCAGGTGGAAATGGTGGTATTGTTTGATTGAACACTGGAGGAGCTGTACTAGGTCCTTCTGTCATTTGAGCATGTCCCATCTCAGAGAAAGCTTGCTGCAAGCTCAGTGATGACGCCGAGTGGGAGAGATTCATTCCAGGACCATGTAGTGGAGATGCAGCAACTGAAAAAAAAAAAGTCATTCCACCTAGAAAAGTTTATTACAGTATTATCATCTATTGCTAGATTAAGGTCACATTACCCCTCAGCACAATAACCAAAAAATTCCAGGCTTACATTAAAATACAGAATTAATGTTTCAGAGTCTTGCAGACAGCCATCAACATTTTTCCCCTTGAGAATCCCACATAATATCACCCAAATTATAACCACTTACCAGCACAGACAGTTCCTTACTTCCCCAAGTACTTTGAGAGGTGTTCAACAACAGTTTAGTCAACAGTTTTGATGAACATGTCTTAGCCATCAGATTTGAAGAGTTTAGAGAACTTACCCAAATCTGAAGTTTCTTTTCCTCCAGGAACAGCAGATGTGAAAAAGCCCTGTTCTTTTAACCGACTCTCAGGTACAGGACTGACAATAAACCGTCTTCCTGCAGAATGGACAACCTGGGTAAAGGAGCTAGGAGGAACCCCTAAACAGAAAGAAGTTACATATTTAGTGTTACACGGTTGTAACTAAACACATAACCTGCAATATGGAATGTGTACTCCATCATACAAAATAAAAACTTGGCTGCACCCATCCGCTGAAACAGAAAAAGGTAAGCGTTGAAAAAAATCACAAAAGACTTACCTATTCTTTGTGGCATGGAAGATGTAGGATCTGGCTGTTTGAACTCTAATTTCTGTAAAGTAAGATAAAATTTAAAGTTCTATTCTGAAACAGGAACCCACAAGATAGTTCTTAAAATGCTAACTTACTGAAATGTGGGCATTTAAGGCAAGCAGTACCTTGAACCCAAGCACAATTACCAAACTAGCAAAATTCTGCCCAGCTACAGTGCTTTTAGAGTTTCTCAGCGTAGTGACAGCCAATATAATGAATTGATTTAAACACACTTTTGTTAACAGGCAGTTCAACTGATTTCCTTCATCTGCAGATAAATGGATGTTTCAAACTAGTTCTGGGTGGAAATAAGGCAGAGATTCCAGAAATGTCACCCTTTCTTATTCCCAGTAACAGTTTCAAAACCTGTGTTTTCTAACCCAGCCATCCAATCTCACTTTGTGGAGGACCTCAGTCCAGGCTCTCGGTGTTTAGTGAGCAGCACAGGGCTAGGGGTTTTAGAGTCCTGCCTCAAAATAAACTAACTGTTTAGTGGACTGCTAGGAGAGTCAACAATTTTGGAAGTGTCAGAATACATCAAAAAGCAAGAAGTCTGCATTATTTGGCTTTCTAAATGAATTTTAGGCACCGACCCTGATAGGAAGTTTTCTCTGTTTGTCTTTTCATTTAATTACTAAGCTTTGATATTTTGCATTGAAGAATGTTACAGTTTCTAGCTAGCTGGGCTTACAGAACCATACCACCCAAAATGGAAAATACAAATAGCCAAAGCAATCTATCCTTTACATACCTGTGACCCTGGAAAGAAGCCATCATCTTTTGTCCGCATGCTCTCCAAACCCTGATCACCTTCTGGCTCCACACTTACATCCTCACTTAGCATTTCATCTGCTTTCTCAATAATCTCTCGTACCTGTTCTACAAATGAGTCTCTCTCAGTTGCTAAAATAAACTCATTCTGCACCTGTAAAGAGAAGAAAACAACAATAATTTTGCACAAATTATTTCAAAACTATATATTGAATGACTATAATTTACTTTTGGTGTTACTGTTTATGCTCCTCTCACTGTTCTTATGCACAAGACAAAGATGGTGACACCTTAGAGAAAGCCAATTGTTCCTGAAATTATCTCCAGCACAGAAGTAGTTGCTCTGGTTTACTCTTTGCTGTGGAACAACATTCAACCTCACTTCTTCATCAAAACATCACCTCAAACTTTGCTTAGCACAGTGAAATTTAAAATAAGCAGCCTTATCTTACAGCAGTTCCTCATATCCAATGTAATATACAGGAAGAGCCACTTTTAAAAGAAAATGTAGTATAAAAGCCCATGAAAATTCTGTATTGCAAGAGGCTTCTCTCTTTCCATGCCATAGAGAACTTCTACTCTATGCAGGCTGCACATCACTAACTCAAAGTCTGGCTGTAGTCCATAAACACAAGTAGTAATCGTGTTCCCTAGAAACAAGCGTGAATGAGTATACTCGGCATTTAGAAAGACATTCTTAGTTTGGTCTGCCCCATGAGAAAATCCTGTCTCCTGAAATAACACATGGTAAAACTCTCAGAGACGGGTAGTCTATGAAACAGAAGTAAAGCTGTCAGTCACATCTCTCTCTTGGGAAAGAGAGATAAAATGCCTTAGAGATAAAACCTAGAAACATTTGTTTCTAAATTCAAGTTTCTTGTATGCTGGTTCAGAAAAAGACAAGTATGATGCACTTATATCAGCCTTTGCAATCCAGAATACTTACTCGTTAAAGAAACTTTCAGTGCTTTAAGTTGAGCATACGGATATGCCTAATAGTATCCTGATTAAAAGGAAACCAGAAAGTCTTAAGATCAAAAGTTTCAACAAGAAAGCCATGAGCATAAAGTTTCAGATACAGTTATCTAAATTAGGTTGTATGCTTTCAACTGTGTGACTGCATTTTGGATGCACAGTTCACTTATATTGCTTCTACATAGCTTCAAGTATCTGTGTCTTTTGTTATTTAGGGTTTTTTGGTTTGTTTTGTAACATTTTGGAGGTTTTGTTTATTTGGTTTTTTCTCAGTCTTTTATTCCTCCCATAGGATTACTTTGGGTATGAGGCAAAGCCATCTGTGTATTCTCTCCATGTTTCTTGGCACACAACTAGATGTTATTTACTTGCTTACACTGCCAATACTCATACATAGCCAAGAACCAGTTCCTTCCTCTTTCATGGAGAGCCGTTAGTGGTGATCATTCCTCCCACGTCACTGATTTGGGTCCTTTTGACAGGTACAAATCCAGCACACATCACCTATTACTTTGCCACCTCTCTAAGCTAAAAGACTAATACTGCATGGGTGCCCAAGAAGCTGTCAAAAGATACTGCCTTTTGTCATTCTCCCTTACTTTAGTAACACTAAACCAATGTTAGTTTATTCAGACTGAACCAGCCCAGGAATAGGAGTTTAAATTTAAAATAAATGGGGGGGGAGGTTCTATTCCATGCTACACCGAACTTTCATTTAAAGTATCTCTACATGGCAAGTTCTTTTCTATGTTTGACCAATATACATTGAACAGAGATTTTTTTCCTTTGAGAAATTCAAAAGTAGTGTCAGTCATTACTGGCTTTCAGAAACTGGGAAGTAATCTCCATTCCCTAATTTAAGGGCAGAATCTTGCCGTTTCAGTTGAGAACAGCAGCAAAAACCTCAAAGCTTAAGCGTAAGTTTTAAAGATCTAGCAATGTTTGCTCTTAGAAAAGCAAACAGAATTTGTTTAACCTGGTGATTTCAGAAAGTTCTTTGCAGTTTTTCAAGAAAGTAGACTGCAAAAAGTAAAAGCAGATCTACTTGATAAAACTGCAATTCTAAGGTAAAAACTGACACAAACTTTCACATGAACTGAGCACGCAACATTAACTGTGAATTTGGTATACCACTGTGCTCAGTCTCTAGTTGTGCTTGCATACCAATAAAACTGTGCTACATGGAAAAGCAATTCTGAAAAGTAAATGAGAAAATAAGACTGCTTATATTACTACTGTGATTAAGACTGGATTCAATTCTTCATCTCTAAAAATATATCTTACCATAATTGAAGCTATTTCCTCAGGGTTGTCACCATCCAAATCAAATTTGAAAGTAACCATTTTCCGATTGTGTGTCTCTAGCTGGCATTCCACTACCCGATCACCCTTGTTTGAAACCTAAAGCAAAGAAAACAATAGCTCAAACCACAAGCATAAGAATGTAAGACTTGTGCTTTAAAGCTCCCAGAGATAAAACAAGAGTTCTAATGCAAACACATTATCTCTTTCGAGTCTAAAAATTGTGCCACGTACAGCATCATTTTTTCTGACGATCTGCCAATTACTCAAACCTCCAAGCTCACCTTGTCCACACTTCTCTAAAATTCCTGATGTTCCCTTGTTTCTTTCTAGCTTACAGGTCAGGTCACTGGCCTTTACTAGTAAAGGCTAAATCAAATATTCCAGAATAGTCTGTGGAATCGCTCATGGCTGAGTAAGCCAATATTGCCATATCTAATGCTACAAAAAGCTCTTAATAGATGGCATTTGGAATGCTGACTCCAGAAACAGAAGAAATACACTGGATAGCTTGTGTGTTAGGAGAAAGGGGGAACAAGACCACATATGAGACAGATTCCTCAAAAGAAAACAAAATTTTGAAGCTCAAAAAAGGCATCATCACTACCAAACTGTCACTAAAATTTAAAAATACTCACATTTAAAATTCTCAGTTTTGGCCTAGCAGTCTTCTCGTGGCGAGAGCGACTGCGGACAGACCTCCGCATGTGACGTTTAGTTGTCCTCCCTTCATGCCTTCCGCTAGAAGCTGGAACATTCTCATTGCCATCACTCAATCCCGAAGCAACATCAGAATGCGCACTAAAAAAGCAACTTTACATTAGTAACCTTGCCGTCCATAACTGCAACATTAGTTTACCCTACCAGATGGTAGTCTCTTCTGGATAACAGGAGATGCCTGTTAATCATGAAGTAGGGGAGAAGAGTCCTGACAACTCTTAGGGTTGCCTGAATAGCAATTCTAACAATTATTTAGCTATGCATTTTTTGCAAACCGAGTTGTACAAATATATCTTCTGAACATGTTTTCAAGCTCTTTGGAGTTTTAATCCTGTTTAAGCGCCAAAAGGACAGAAAAACATCTCTTCTGATGCATTTGACATGACAGATAAAAAAGGATTAGAAGTTAAATCACTATAGACAATCCTATTTACTCCCTTTATACCCTACTGTAAATCAAAACTTACTCTACTTCTCATAAGTCTATCTTTTCCTCTAGGAAGTTTATTTCCTCACATCCTCAAGAACACCCCCAGTGAAAAAAACACCCCTGGTGAAAAGAGATACCTAAAGATCATCCAATGAAGAATGACCTGACACATGAAACTGAAATTCAGTTAAGTGAAAACGATGCTTACCTATCCATAGAGGAAGCCAAAGGGGTAGACTGAGAAGGTTGTGCTGCTTGAACAGTCTCTGAAGGAGCAGTCTGTGAGACTCCCTGAGTACCCTAAGAATAGAAGCCTACATCAAGAACTCCTCCAAAGAATACCATTACTTTTCAATTAACCCAGCAGTCTTCAATGTTTCCTCCCAAATCAGTCGTAAAGCTAAAACCACCACCTTTTTAGAACTTCAAACAGCTAGCATCTAGACAGCTCTAATTTAGAAGAGATTCTAGAGCAAACTGCAGTGAAGCCAATCATCTGGATAGGGGTGGGGATAGGCAATCAGCCATCCTTTCTACTGCTTTGTGTTGCTACAGTTTGCCATGCAGCCACAGTCTTACTAACAGAATGTGCAAAAGGCAAGCCAATGCAGAACACAAAGACAATTCAAATTCTCCCTAGCAAGAAGAATGTTGCAGGGAATAGGCATAATGACAGATTCTCAGAGGCTATCAGTTGCAATTTGTCTTTGATATGGCAAAGTTGTTCTACAGTAGCAAGAAGTGAAGTGTTAACAGGTTTTTGCCTGCAGGATGCACACTCACTTCCCAACAGAACAGCCAGTGGCAACAAGGTCCCCACATTGGCATGACATTCTGCTGTAAGAAAAAGGTCATTTGCAATATTAATTTCCAACTGAAGACAAGCACAGAAGGGATTAGTTCCCCACACACTACACTGTTGCATAATTCAAACGCATTCAAAATGTATTGTTGTATTATATTCAACATATTTACCTCCAAACCTGCCTGCTGTGAGGAGGCAGATGAGGCCTGTTGTGCTAAACTCACTGTAGGCTGGGGCACTTGGACCTGTCCTCCTAGGCTGCCCATGGGAACTAAAACGTTCTGCTCCGCATACGGCTGCACAGCAGGAGCAAGATAGCCCGGCTGAGCCACTGCATCAGCGGGTAAGGGAGGGGACAGTACGGCAGAAGGAACACTAACAGAGGCCACAGCAGAGGAAGGTGCAACATTCGAGTCTCCTGGGTACTGAGGTGGCAGCCGAGATGGGAAGCCCTGTAATAGAAATAAGGGAGTCAAGTTAGTTAATGTCAGAGCTAATTAGGGAACAAAAGAATTTAAAAAGTACCAGGTTCAGGCGCATGTTCCAACCTTCCACACTTGTTCAAGCACTCCGAAAGATTATCTTCCCAGAGAAGCAAACCACTCACGTAGCCAAAGCTCAGATTGCGAGACACCATGCTTGAACAAGCAAATTCCCGCTCAAAGTTCCAAGTCTTATGAAGCAAAACCATCTTTATCACTCAACTCTTACAGTTGCCTATTTGGCTTAATATTCCAAGGGCTCAGACTTTAAATGAGTCTGGAGAATTTTCAGGCTGAACAACTACTGCTCAGATGATATTATACAACCAGCTGCTGATTCTTGAGACTCAGAGCAAAAACACTGTGATGTTCCTCCTGTCCTCTTACGACGAGCTGACTCAGGAACATTCCTACACAGTTCCTGTTCTATGGCATTCCTTATAAACCCCAGTGTAGCTATTTCTACATCTATACAGTTTTTGTTCTAGAAGAACAATCATAAGCTGAGTCGCTGTTTTTGTCGCTATTCAGATACAACATTTACAGTGTGATGGCAGAAAGCAGTTGAAGCAGCCTGTGCCCAGCACCCTAGCATTTCATGACTAGCATCAGGTACTTACATCATGTTCAAGATCCATGCTGTCTGACTTATTTCTAGAAAATCGATGTCCTTCCTCCCCACCTCCCTTCCCTTTCCCAGACTTCGACTGGAATACCTACATCGCTAAATATGCTGCTGTGGAATTTATTTTCTTTCCAACACACATCCCCCATTTTTAAAAATCATATTTTTTTAGGTTTTTTTCCCAAGCTCACAAGTCTCTTTGACATGTAGCTGTCCTCTTTCACACAGTGGCTGATCAAAGAACTGCACTATTATTCTGTCATTTTAGACAAATTCCACTGCCAAATATGAAAAACTCAAAACACCGGGGTGTTCAAGAACTTCTTTCCCCTCCCGCCCCATCTCTTAAAATGGTCCTTTATCACACAATAGCATTCATCTTCGTGGTGTAATGGCTCTCTTATGAGAAGTGAGGTGGCCAAGGCACACAGTTCAGATCTGGTACCTCAGAGTAACAGGTGAAAATGTGGAGAAGAGCTCTGCTGGCTTGCAACAATACCTGGTAAACAGCATCTCCAGCAGGAAGTGAAGCTTCAGCAGCTTGTCCAATGCTGACTGGCAAACCCACGGACTGGACAGCCGGCTGCAAGAGCTGCGGGAGAACCTGGCTGGGCAACTGAGCCACAGGCTGCACCAGTGTGGGAAGCTGGCTAGGGACAATGGTTGATCCTACAGGGACGGCGGTCGATCCTACAGGGACAGCGGTTGCTGCAGATGTTGCCAGTGTGAGCAATGGCTGATTCATGCCAGCTGCCATTGAAACGGGCAGTGACTGGAAACCTGGCTGAGCCACCGACACATGAGGAGCTGCTACGGGCAACTGCGAAACTGAAAACTGGGGAACCATGGAAGTTGGCAAGGGCTGTCCCATGGGTAGAAAATGAGAGCCAATGGGGACTGATGGGGCAACTGAAGGCTGAGGGAGAGAAGGTGCTGCAACAGGTAATTGAGGCTCGCCTTGGATGATCGACACTGGTTGGGAAACAGGAAGCTGGGGAGGTAAAGAAAATAGAGATAGATTTTTTTTTTTTTTAAAGCAGGGTTGCAGAAAGCAGACTTCTTATGCATTAGTCAAAGAAAGAATTATTCACGTTATAGCACTCTGTTAAAGTGGGTGGGGAGTACAGTTGGCAGAGGGGCTGGGAAGTTGGCTGGAGTTCCATAAGGTCCTCACTTCGCAACAATTCCCTTGAAGCACTCAAAAAGCTCTTGAATCAGACACCCACAGAGGGTGAAAGAGCAACATTCGAACACCCTGAAGCACTGACTTGTGCATAAACAGAATTAAATTCCCCTCAACTCTGTCCCCAGAGCCAAGCCTGCCTTCTTACAGGAAAGAAGTGCAAATCTTTCAACAAATCTGTCAGCTTTGGGTTTGGGGACTAAAGCAATGGAGAATGAAAAGCCACTGTGCCAGCATTCAGAGCAGGGCAGGGGACATGTCAAATAAAGCCAGCGAACGATGCAACTGGAAAGGCAGTTTAGATGAACAAGCAACAAAACAACAACTTTAAAAACAAAATCAAGGCTGGCAAGTTCAAGATAGAGATATGAGTCAAAATGAAGTAATACTCAGTAACAGAAGCCTTTTAACCAGGGAGTAAAGAAGAAGAGCTGAATAAGAATGAAGACAGAGTGGAGAAGGTAGTCCTTATGGTTCACTAGCTAAATAAGTGAACATGTTTTACACACATAATGCTGCAGAAGATAGACACTGTATGGGAAGCAGAGAAATGACAAGTTCCTAGAATTCATTCATAACATACCATTCATCAATATGCCTCATGATATTTTTGACAATTTAAAGATCTTTGTGCATGGAAGATCCCTCCCTCAAATTATTCATGACTACCATGTGTGAAAGAAAGCACTTCCAACACATTTTCCAACACAGACAGCTGTAGTACACCAAGAATACTGTTATCTGGATGAATGTTTTGAAACCATTAGAGAAGATGACAAAAGTGAAAGTTGTAGCATGTTGAATTTGCCAGCTGTGAGGAAGAAAGAGATCTTCTCCTAGAAAGAAGAAATTAGTTTACCTGTGTCCCAGCTGCTGCCTGAGGCATCGGCATAATCTGTGAAGTTTGAGTTTGAGAGACAGTTTGTGTAGGAGTGGTGCCAGCAGAAACTGATGGCTGCTGCAGCTGGTATTGTCCAGACTGTTGGGAAGAGGCTGGCTGCTGTGCATTCTGTAGTAGGGAAAAGAAGCAGAAGCTATTTTTTCCCTCCACAGAAGTTTTTAAAACAAATCCTATTTCAATTCTACTTTTTACTCCCTCATAAATGACACCAGCGATTCTTCTGAACATGCTGAAACAATTAAGCTTGAGCAATTATTTATTAGCATTACTAATACAACTCCATTATCAATGCCAAACCTTGCAACAGAATTACTTCACCTGTGAAAACAAGAATGAAGATTCTATAAAGGAAGAAAAGGTAGTTAAGAGAAGAGGATGTTGCAGAAGATATTCTTTCCAGTTAGAAGAAACTGTGAGAATAAAGCCTGCCTGTCTAGAAAGTTTAACTTGCAAATCCTGACATGTCTCCCCTTGAATGAGACTTCCACTGTAAGCTCAGGTGAAGTTGGAGAAGACACACACATGAAAACAAGCACTAGAATGATTCTAAAATTAAATTTCGGAAAATCAATGAAGTTAATCTCATAGAATGTTAGATTGGGTGAGAACCAGAGGATGCCTTTGCTTTTGTCCGAAACTATGGGTTGAAGCAGGGACAGAGGTAGTTAATTGCTCTTAAGGAGTCATCAAAATCCTATACTAAAAGTATTTCAGTCCTGGGTTTAGGGACTGTGATCTTACCTGCTGAGTGTTTTGGGTAGGCTGGGATGGCACCGATGCACTACTTGAGGCTGACTGGCCTTGCACTTGTGTCTGGAGAATCAAAAAAGAGATAAAAATCAGCTTTAAATCCCCTATGTTTTCTGCAGAATGCAGTTATAATCACGTATACCTGGAACGATCTGGTTGAACTAAGTTTCTAGCTGTCCTTTTGGACAGCCAGTTCCTTTGGCCAAATTCCACTACAACCAGAACAAAGCAGGGCAATCTGGAAAAGTACTGAACTCCATTTTAAGTCTTCCAAAGCAACCAATACAGAACATCTTTGCAACCCACATGCCCCTCAACATGAGACAGATCAGCCTACCAGCTTCTTCCACTGTTGATGCTTTAAGAGCAGGATGCCTTGGTATGGTAACTGGAAACAGAGGCATTAAGTTTTACTTTACATATGCTCTAAACAGTTAGGTGGGGGAACAGAAGGAAGCTAGAAGAAGATAAAACTATCTGTTAAAAAAATAAAAGATATACAGAATTCTAGACAAATAAAGCACTCAATACACATACATGTCATGAGCTCCCTTCGAAAGGCACGTCAAAATACAAGCTAGAAATAATTTCCAGACTCACTACCATTCAAAGGCTACCAAGAAATGGATATTGAAGAATCTGGGGGCCCACATTTTAGCTAAGACAGAGTTTTTGAATGAATAAGCAACCAAAAAAATGGATGAGTGGCATACAAATGAATGTGGAATATGCAGAGGAAAATGGAATGGGTTTTTATTATTGTTTTTGTGGCTGACTTTTTTTTAATCATATCCCAGAATTTTCATTATTATTTTTGTGACCATTACGTTTCTTTATCAGATCCCAGGAGACAACCAGACAAAGACCTCCAGATGAGCTCTCTGAGCACACAACACTTTGGTGAACTGCCTTTGTAAGAAACAGATCTGGCACATATGTATCGTATCAAAAACATTGACTAAAATTCCTTAATGCTGTGTTCATTCAGCTTGTAGGAGCTTATTAGGAATAAGTTTATTAAAACTACATACTTTTTAAACTACAGAAACTTTGCGGAAAGCAGACTACCAATGAAAAGACTTTTTTCTTGGCTTTTTTTTAGAAGCTTGAGGCTCTTACTGGCTAGGATCTAAAATGTCTATATCCCACTGCTCTAACATCTGTTCGCGTTGACTCAGTTTGTGCTTCAAATTCTGATCTTTTAATGAATCAGATAAAAGATTCCAGAACTTATATTCTGTAAAATAATCGTGATTCCTTATTGTGTTTTCCAGATGTATTTTACACCCATCAGAAGACATCTCCTCAAGTTTAACAAAGCTGGTTATGAAGAAACAATCCTCAAGTAATTTTGAAACTTCTTGCACAGCAGCTTCACTCTGCAAGTTCTCCTACAGCATAGAAATTACCATCTATTAAAGCTGCTTCAGCTTTAATAAAATACCTTTATTATCCCATACAGAAAGCCTTAAATATATTTTGTTCTTGATCTACCACAAAATCCAAAGACTCTCCTCCAGTTCCTTCACACAAATCCCAAAGTTGCTAATATTCCAATAATTAAAATGTCAGAGAGCCTCTAATTTCAAGAGCAGAAGAGAGAAGTCTACTTAAAATAAATCCTCTCTTTTTCACAAAAAATTCTTACAAGTTTCAGACTATAAGTGCAGACACAAGACACAATGTATATACACATACACCTCACAGTCACAGCAGACAAATGCATTACTGACTATTGCAAGTGCCAGTACCACATATGCTGATAAAACATGTACCACCAAACTAAGCTTCAGGCCTCAAGTTTTGCTTTTTAAAAGGACAACATATTGCGATCTTAAAAGGAAGCAGCACCTATTAGCAACAGTTGTTTGTGCCACTGATGCACTACTCAGCTTGTTTAGTTTCTTTAATGATCCTGCAAGTACATTTCCAAATCCATGTACATGTACACAATACAGCTCCTTTCATTCCTCTCTTCCCACTTTCTTCCCCCAAGCCTAGAAAAAGCTCTTGCATTTTGGGCAGTCACCAAATTAACCTCATTGCTGTTTAACAAAACATTATTCATATGAATGTTCAACTTTAAACAACACATTCTTATTAAATGGTTAAGGACCAGGAACAAAGATACAAAGCAAGTTTTGCTATCACTGCTGATTCAAACTGGAGAAGTTACATTTCATTAAAACCATTTTTCAAAAGCCAATCTGGTACTCCAGGTACCTCTTGCCGAAGAAAAACTAGGCCAAGGAGGAACTGACTGTCTGTTACCCTTAACACAAAAGCCCTACCAGTATTTCAGCCAAAGCTGAACACAGACCAAGTGGTTGCTGATGCCTCATTATTTCATTGCAACCTGGTAAGTTAAAGCAGATCCTAGTACACTACTGGCTTGGTGGAAAGACACCCCCATGAATGCTAATACTTAGATTCACATGGAGCAAGTCTAAGAACAAGGGTCCCCTTTAAATGCAAGGTATGACTTATAAAAAACAGAGAAATTCTGGAAGGGTTTGCTCCTGTAACCTGAGGGTAGAGTGCAGGTGGTCCTGATGAAAGCGAGGTGGACAAGGCCTGCAGAGTCGAGGCTCCCTGGGGGAAGCAGATGAAGAGCTGCGACTCTTGCAATACCTTCTGAGGCAGCTGAACAATGGGCAATGAGAAGTCTGAACCAAAAGCAGAAGATGACCCCCCTGTAGAGGGAGGAGACTGGAAGTCACCAGTGTCAGAGGAAGTCAGCTGTGAGGAATCACTGGAGTATTCTGGGTTTCCTTCCGGCCAGCTCCGCCTGGCAGAGCCCCCTCTGGGACCTGCTAACTCAGGACCAAGATAGTTACACTGTTCCTCTGTCACAGGCTGAAGCCGACCATGCGACCCTACGCCTTGAGTGGATTCCTCTTGACTGGTCTCCATAGAGCCCCGGCGACTTCTGTAGACCCGCTGGGGTAAACCCGCCCCTTCTGCTGGAGCAGAAGTCGGTGTGTGCACATGGAACTCAAAGACACAGCTCGCTCTGCCATCACCACTGTGAGAGAGCACAGCCGGGGCAGAGTGTGGAACAAATACCTGGTGGAACGTCATCTGAGCAGGGTCTGCACTCAGAGGAGCTGAAACACTGGATAATGGAGAAAGGGGACCCATCCCAGAATCCAGCCTCAGGTTCTGAACATGTCTTGCCAGGTATGTCTGCCCCGATTGAAAGTCGAACACAGAGCTTTGGGGAGGACCACCTTGCCCCTGGTTTGACTCAGAGACCTGCTTCAAATGTTGTTCAGTCGCATGAGAGCTATAAGCTACTTGATCATACTGCTCCGATACCTGTGATGGATAGTGCATGCCCACCAAATATACAGCTTCTGGATGCATTCTGTAGTGAGCATCCTCTGGAGGTGTTGGTCCAGATCTATAGTCACTGTGTACAGGAGCTGGCTCAAACATGGGATTAACTTGCACGTGCAGAGGCTCTCCAGCAACTCTCTGAGCTGCTGTGCCCAGCATAACGAACGCCTCTGGTGTCCAATTGGTGGGGCTACCACCAGGTGGAACTAAACTCTGGCCAGTCTTCAGCAATGGCTGGAAGTGGCAAGTTTGGGCTTCCAAAAATGAAGTGCTCTTGCGCCGCTGAGCGACTGCCACCTTCGGCGGGCAGACAGGTGGTGGCGAGAAAGACACCGGCCGTTCATGAACGGTTGGGAAAAATATCTGTGAATCTGGGAACGTTGGTGTTCCCCCACGCGGATGCTGAGGCTGTATTGACATGAACAAGACAGGTAATTCATACATTAAAAGTGAAAGCACATCAACATGCACAGTTCACTAGGCAGTTCTGTGAAGTAACTTTATAGAATGACTACTCAATTCATGGTCAAAAACATACAGTACTTAGGAAATTTAGGTGAGTTGTAAATATCCATTAAATACATCCATGGCAGGCAAAGCTACAAATGGAAACATTTGCTTGTGTTAGAGCTGCTTTTCCAGTCCAATTCCAATAATTCATAAATCAGTTTTGCTCCTGACAATGGAATGAGATCTATTGTCACAGGCCATCCATTGTGATCAGTGCTTGAAAGCCAACCAAATCCCTGAAGTTACTGCCATATGGAGAACATGAAAATTCAGAATCTGATAGCAGCAACAATGCAGAGCCTCTAGTTTGCAGATAGAAGATAAAATGGCATTAAATCTTAATGTTACCCAAACCCACAGTGCTAGTGTCCTGTCAGGAGCACATTCTGTATGCAATCCAGCGAGCTAGAGGAACATTTTACGAGACAAAACTGAAGCATTCCACCTCATAGATTAAAAAAAAAGTATGATAAAACCACAGAGCCTTTTGATTCTGCCCAATTCGGTAATCTCTTTTGATTGTACCTTTTCACGTAGGAAATCAGCACTCACTGCAACAAACCAAAGTCTTGCCTGGTCAATAAAGCATTCACAGGTTTAGTAACAGCAGAGTCTGCAGGCAATTCCACTCCATCTGATGTACTACTTCAGATGAGGCTCATCTTACTGAAGAGTTGCAGGGAGATTTTCACTAAAGCAATTTTTATGTAAGAATAACAAACAATGTTGTAATTCTGCATTTTCTCATCCCTGCCTATGGTATGCTAAAAGCCAATGTATTATCAACTCTGAAGGGGAAAAAAATGCAAGAATCAGTTGCAAATACACTGTCTTTAAGACAGATGCCATTTATGACACTTGCAAGTTGCTGTTTCTACATTGTTGCACTCCTCCCCAGTCCTTTCTCTGGAAAAGCAGCAGCAAATTTCCATATTGACCAACACTGACAGGGAAGTCTTATGGGATGAAGAACTCTTCCTCTGTTCTGAAAACTAGTTTTGTACTCTTCAGTTACTGAAAAGTGTTTCTCAAAATTTATTTTATGCAAATCAAAGCCCAAACCTGAAAACAGACTACCTCCTGTCCTGTATGCTAACTTACATCTAAACTTATGAAAAATAATGAAACAATGGCTTCTGCCCATCAAGAAGCAGCTGACATGGCATTTCTGATTAAAACTTACAGAAAAACCCTCAAAAGTATTCATACTCCAAATTTCTAGTATTACTACCACAGCAAGCCAAAGCTTTTAGAACAGTCAGTCAGAGCAACCAAGCTTTAAAAGCTGGTTGTTTTCTGCAGGTCTTAGTTAAAATTCAATGCTTGCTTAGAAGTCAAAACATAAAAAGCTGGTCTTCTGAATGAAAAGGATAAGAACTAGTCTTCCCTTTACTTTTCCAACTACAACTAGGTAATTCATATTTATACTATCCTAAAATGCAAATAAAATTAAATGGTCAGCCACTGTTTAATAATTTTTAAGTGTACTGCTTCCCAAATAAAGTGAATGCACCAGCAGCACAGTACAAGGAATAAGGAATCAGCTCTTCATTTTCTCAATTTAAAATTGGCCAAAGCCCAGGATGTATTTAATGATAACTTATCTTACTGTGCCAGGAGGCAAATGGTAACACATACAGGACTGACAGAGAGGGAGGGCAGGCTGGAGCGTCGATGCTTGCGTGGAGAGGCAGAGTGCATGGGCAGGACACTTTCCAGGGCTTTAGAAAGCCTTTCTGCAAAGGTTTCTTCAGGGACAGTCCGAAGGTAGAAAGGAGAAAGAGGTGCAGACAGCGCTGATGGTGGGGTGCAAGGAGCACTGAGAGGGATGCAGGACATAGAGGGAAGAGCAGGAAGGTGGGGGACACAAACTGACATGCTACGACCACGTTGAAGCTAAAGGAGGAAAACAAAAGTTAAGAGTTGAACACTTCAAAAAAAAAGAAAAACAAAACCAGCAAAAACTACAATGAGGTAGAAAAGAAATGCAGACACACAATGAGAGGCCCAATACTGACTACTACGTGTGCAAGAGGACATGAGAAGTGCTGATGAATGCCAACACACACTGGGAACAGGCTCTGTGCACCTCTGAGGACCCAGGTTTGCCTTCGGTTACTGAGCAGCATGGAAAGTTCCCCAGTAACCTTACAAGAAGAGTGTGGAAGGCAGAGCAGACGGGAGAGAATATTTCCTCTGGGGCCACTGATGCAGCCCATACTGTGTGTACTCACAGCATCTGGTAGCCTGACAAAATCGAGAAACCTAAACAGATACTGATGACCTTTCAAACATTCATTCCTAGTTGAAAGATGTGTGTTTATACATATCACTTCACCAATCTCTGCTTGGGCTCCTTCTTCCCTGAATTAAGTGGACTAACTGTATGCAGCTGGCTCTTTATTAACTAAAAAAATAATCATAGTAGTTTAAACAGTACATGTTCTACAACATGACTTGTGGAAAAAAGTTGGTTTAATATGTAGAAGAACACAATAAACCAAAACATTAAGATTAGTCTTCGACAAGCATTTTCCTGACACTGGGCAAATAAAAGCATCAGGTCAAAATAAACCAGATATCAGGAAGAAATTCTTTACTGTGAGGGTGGTGAGACACTGGCACAGGTTGCCCAGGGAAGCTGTGGCTGACCCCTCCCTGGAAGTGTTCAAGGCCAGGATGGATGGGACTTTGAGCAGCCTGGTCTGGTGGGAGGTGTCCCTGCCCATAGCAGGGGGTTGGACCAGATGATCTTTAAGGTCCCTTCCAACCCAAACCATTCTCTGATTCTATAATTCTGTAAAATCCAACTAAATTGGAAGAATTAGGGCATTTGGGTTGTTTAGAGTTTTTTGGCTTCTTGTTATTGCTTTTTTAGTGTGGTGTGTTTTGTTGTATTTTAAGTCAATAGAAAGAGGCAGTCTTCAACTGCAAGCTTTCCTTCTCTAATGATATATGCCTCATATATGTAATCCATAGTTTCTTAATATAACTGAAGTCAGATACAGACCTCCAGGGGAAAAGAACCTCAAGATATTCAGTGGAGATCTGATTTGAAAGACTTCTATGTGAGAAATCTTGCTAGACTGCTCAAAAATTTGAAGAGGCATGAGGGAACCTAAAGGGTTAAATAAATATTTCACCCATAATCTTCACCTGTTCCAAGGTAGAACTAGTTATATGTCATTTCTTTCTCTAATTAACCTAACCTGCTCAGAAACATCTGCAGTTATGGAGACTGCAGTACTTAGCTGTCCTTCATTAGGGAAAAAACCCTTCCCAAGCAATAGTTTCATGCTGTAATTTAGGCTTATTATTTCTTATTCTATAGGACAACAATGTTGGGATTTGATAAGCCTCCTCCTATTTTACAGCACCCTTTACAGCTTTCACTCTCCCCAAGCTTATCTTTCATAGGCTCAGCTTAAGTCTTGCTTATGTCTTCCCACATAAACCATGTTTTCTGTATTTCTAGTGGCATTTCTTTTGTCACTCTTGTCTGAATTCTCTCCCAATCCACCCTGAAATCCAGTCAAGTAAGGTGTTCAGCATAGATTTAAGTGAGCAGAAGAACTACTTCACATAACATGATGTTTGCCTTTTTCACAACAGCATGATGTTTTTGACCATGTCCAGTTTGCGGTCCAATGTAATCCCTGATCCTTTTTTGGCAGAATTGCTGCCTAGCCAGTTGTTGCTCATCTTATACTTGTGTAGCTGACTCTTCTTGTTTAAACGTGAACCTTGTTCTTGTCCTGATTAAACTGCATTCTATTTCTTTTTAAGGCCGTTTCTCCAGTTGTCAATATAATTTTGACTTCTCATTTTGTCTTCCCAACAAACTTTTACTAGTTCCTGCAATATTCTACTCTGTCCTGTCAACCTCCTGGTCCCATGGGCACATTTTAGTAGTGAACTAAGCAGCTTGACTATACCTCTGTCATGTGCTTGTTCTCCCATCCCCCCAAAATATTGTCTTTCAACCTGGAAGTTGGCCATCCTGTGACAGTGAAACGGCTTCTGGTCCAGTATATTGCCCATACACCAAAATATGGTTTACCCAGAAAAAGAGCTTAGAGGGATTAAAAAACTGATTTGATCAGACTAGCAGCACCATTTCAGGTTAAGTGCCTTTGAAAAAGACGTAGATAATTTGCTTGTGAGTGAAACCAGCCTGTTTTCCAAAAACCTAGTAACACCAACAATTCTGTCATAGAGCCTATAACCACAGGTACCAAAAAAAAAAAGAGGACCCTCAGTCTTAATTGTCACATCTTCTCCCTTACGGTATTACTACATTAAATCATAATGTCTCTGCCTCAGGCTTAGATTTTTATTTGTGTAAAAAAACAAGCGACTAGGGAACCACTGAAGACAATATAACAGTAGCAGAAGTTCTACTCCCAAGTTAGAATAGATTTCTGCATACTCTCAAACTCGGATCTAAAAACATACCAAGGAAAAAAAAAACATACCAAAATAAAAGGGCAACACAAATGAACATAGTAGGAAAAGTATTTGTGCCCAGTGCAGACTTTCCAGGGAAAAGGAATACGCATGGCAACTGATGAGCAAATCAACACAAGCTAGAAATAAAATTGGGAACAGGGGTGTGGGGTTTTTTCAGTCCGGAGTTCTCACATGCAGCATTCTATAACAGTTAAAAAAATCTTACCTGCAGAATCTGTAATCAAAGCCTCACAGAGCACACACAGCAATTTCATACTTATACAGTAACTCAAGTTACTCTAATCCCTTCTACAAATCAAACCAACAGCTTCACCCCTGGTAACTTCATAAGCACATATACACATCACCTTCCCAAGTGAGAGTAAATGCTTACTTTCATGAGATAGTCTTGTTCTGAAGGCCTTACTTCCATCCACAAAAAAAACCCTAACCCATCATTCTGCTTAAGTGCACTCAAGATCAAATAAAAGCTTTAAAGACAAATATGCACTTTCTACTCCCCTAGACTCAGTCACCTTGCAAAAATAGCCCCTCTACTACTTCCATGCAACATTTGTATCACATGCAAAACAAAACATACATGAAAGACTGCCTGGCAGACTTTCACTTTCAAGATAAATAAAAAAATCATAATTCCATGCATTTGCAATAGTGTAAGTTGTGGCTTACCGCTGCAGGTGGCTGATATCCTCCATGCTGTTGTGACTGCACTTGGCCAACTGAGGCTGCATATCCCTGAACCGCAGCTGTTGACTGGTCATGCTGGGAACCATAGGACACAGTCTGTTGACTGCTCACACATGATTCAGTATAAACAGATGACCCCTGGCCACTGTCAACTGTGCCATCAGCTGCAGAAGTTAAAGATAAAAATCTGCATTTCAAGAACTGCAGTCTGGATTCACAACTTTAAAGATACTATAATTAGTCAAATATTAGAGTGCCATTTGTGCCATGTCACATGACTTTATCAACATTTTAGAACTTGTGATATTTAAGATGGCTTAAAATAAGGTGTTTGCTTTTGTTTGGTGTTTTTGTTTGCTTGTTTGTTTTCTTCCTCAGTACAGTAATTTCTTACTAATGTGTCTTCCCCAAACTCTGGAAAAAAAATCAGTAATTTCAGGAACTATTTGGGAAGATACTTTTATTTAATTTTTAAATTTTTATTTAAATTTAATTAAATTTAATTTTAA
>NW_010185158.1:0-862 GCF_000695765.1 Mesitornis unicolor | reverse complement strand
TGGGTCTGCCTATGGTCACAGTTCCCTCACAAACAAACTGCTCACCCGGCTCTCACCACGGGTTGCAAAGGGGAAACCTGGGTTCTGCCCCTGCCCCACCGCTGAGCTCTACGAGCTGCAGGCCAATCGACCCAGCTCTCGCCACGGGTTGCAAAGGGGAAACCTGCATTCTGCATCCTCCTCCTCCCTCTCTTTCTTTCCTTCAAACTAACCTTGGTGTTCTTCAAAGTTGTTCTCCTCAGGCCCCACTCCTTTCTCCACTGCAGGTCTGTTCTGATGGTTATGGAGATTCCAGTTCTCTCTCTCTTTTTTTTTATTTGGGATGAAGCTGCAGCTGGGCTTAAGCTTAAGTTGTGGTCGGGGCTGGTCAAGCCCAGATGGGCAAAGCCGGGGCTGCGCCACCTGCACCTGGGGTCGATGCTGGTCAGGGCTAGTGCCAGAGAGAGAGCGAGGCATGCCCTGCACCACCCTTAAATACATGAAGGTGCTGATTGGCTTGGACCTGGTCAGAGGTGGGTCTGACAAAGGCAAAGGGGGAGATTTTCAGGTAGCTTCTTAAAGGGCCATGTCCATAGCCCTTCCCCCATTACAAAAGACACAATCAAAAACCCCTCACAGAAAACCCAATACACTGGTCGACAACTTTATTTAGTTCCATACACCACAACTCTCTGTGCTTGGCCATCCAGCCAGTTTTTAACCCAGTAAAGTGTATGCCCGTCCAAGCAATGCCCAGCCACCTTGGGCTGTGGGAGATGGTGTCAAAAGCCTCACTAAAGTCCAGGTAGACTTGGTGTTGTCTGAAAACTCACTGAGGATGCACTCGATTCTCTCATACAGATCACTGATAAAGATATTAAAC